>NC_069505.1:288702787-289002787 GCF_027579735.1 Bombina bombina
ATAGGATGGTCCAATGTGGTTGCACGATTATGGCCTCGCTTCCATTGAGTCGTTAAAAATGGAGCCGTAAGCTACCGAAGCGGCCGACAGCTAAAAGTAATTTACGGCTGCATTTTAGTACCAGGTTTCCATTGAAAAGATTAGCGTGTTGCGCGCAGTCGCTCTTTTCGTGTAGCTGTAAATTAACGTTGTGTTAACGCTTCCATCTGACGTCGGATTTCTTGAAAATCAATTAGTTGCTAAGGTAACCCGACCTTACGCTATAGAATTTACGTTTAACGTCCGTGCTTCTTACCTGTGATCGCCTCTCAAGAAAAATAAAAAAACACTTATCCATATTTTTAATAATCAAATACTATTTTCTAATATAATTATATTTAACGCTTCATAAATATAAGTAATATTTATTGCTGCCCTAGGCATAGGTCTAGTTTGCATTCTGTAGATATGTTCTTGCATATATTATTATATTTAAATATATACTGATATTTCTATTAGAATATAAGTTCAACTATTTCTATACATGAGACAACAATAAATATTACTTATAACAATTTATTTCTACATTAAAACACTTGCATTATTTGCAAGTTTTATAATTTCAATAGAAAATAGGTCTCAAAAAGCACAATTTTCCTCTTTTACACCTAGTTGAGCTGGGGGTAATATATCTCAATGTATCGACAGCCTCCGACAATGTATTAACGGTTAGCGCTTTCATTGGAAACCTGGTATAATTTATCGATTAACGGCTTCTATTACTTTCTATGGGACGCGAAGATCTTTTCGGCAGCCGAAGTCCGGCTGCCGATATCGAGGTATAACGCGCCATTGGAAACAGTCGATAAACGATATTGCTTCCGACAGCATATTTATCGGTTTGCGAGTGCACGCAAACTGAATTACGACTCAATGGAAGCGAGGCCTCAGTTGGAGATATATAGTGAAACACAAAGGGCAATGTACAACATGAGGAAAAAGGTCAATAGAGAGGTGGGAAGAGCAGTCACGGCATTAGGTGGCTTTGTCATAACGCATGATTCCATAATGGCCAACAACAAGGCTCTTTATCACCCTGATGGTGTACACCTGGCGGATGTTGGGTTAGACATTTTCCTTGCGGACAGGAAAGCACTGTTAATAGATATATATAAAAAAAATAATAATAATAAGATTTTATAGACATGTCATAACTTATTAAGGAAGTTTGAAGTCTTTAAGTTAAAAAAAACATTTTTAACTAAAAAAAAAAAAAGATGTGTTGTAAGAATTTATATTTAGTTCTATAGAGCTTAGTCAGTTAGGTGGTGGCAAGAGAAAGTAATTGATTCCTATTGTGGCGGTCGGCAAGGGCCCTGAGAGCGGGCAGTGAGAGAGAAGAGTGATGTCCTAAGATGGGGAGGCGACGCCCACTAGGTACCAAACTAGGGGTTACTCCCCCCTACAAATCATAGGCCGAAGAGCTCCAAAAATTCCAACTCTCTCTCTCTGCCATTGAGCGTGTGCATCCCGTGCCTTGCTGCAGATACCGAAAGGGGGCCCTGGTCATCTGGCAGTAGGGGTTAAGTTAGAGTTTAGATGCCGCCACCAGTTTATCGAACTTGATACAAGTTGTAATGTTTATTAATTAAAGAGTTGCCTAATATTGGCATATTAGTCGTGATTAAAGAGTTTATTGTTGTCTTTCTCCCAAAGATGGTGTTTGTGTGTTTATTGGTTAATTTATGCTTATAAGTTTACATACCCTGGTGATTTTGACCTGATAACATGCACACAAGTTGACACAAAGGGGTTTGAATGGCTATTAAAGGTACCCATCCTCACCGGTGATCTGTTAGCTTGTAATTAGTGTGTGTGTATAAAAAGTCAATGAGTTTCTGGACTTCTGACAGAACCTTGCCTCTTTCATCCAGTGCTGCATTGACGTTTCTGGATTCTGAGTCATGGGGAAAGCAAAAGAATTGTCAAAGGATCTGCGGGAAAAAGTAGTTGAACTGTATAAAACAGGAAAGGGATATACAAAGATATCCAAGGAATTGAGAATGCAAATCAGCAGTGTTCAAACTCTAATCAAGAAGTGGAAAAAGAGGGGTTCTGTTTGATAACATACTGCATTCATCTTGCCATCAATTCTGACCAAATTTCCTGTGCCTTTGTAACTCACACATCCCAAAAACATCAGTGATCCACCTCTGTGTTTCACAGTAGAAATGGTGTACCTTTCATCATAGGCCTTGTTGACTCCTCTCCAAATGTAGCGTTTATGGTTGTAACCAAAAAGCTCAATTTTGGTCTCATCACTCCAAATTACTTTGTGCCAGAAGGTTTGAGGCTTGTCTCTGTGCTGTTTGGCGTATTGTAAGCAGGATACTTTGTGGCATTTGCATAGTAATGGCTTTCTTTTGGCGACTCGACTATGCAGACTATCTTTCTTAAAGTGCCTACTTATTGTGCATCTTGAAACAGCCACACCACATGTTTCCAGAGAGTCCTGTATTTCACCTGAAGTTTTTTTGTGGGTTTGTCTTTGCATCCTGAACAATTTTTCTGGCAGTTGTGACTGAAATTTTAGTTGGCCTACCTGACCCTGGTTTGGTTTCAACAGAACCCCTCATTTTCCACTTCTTGATTAGAGTTGAAAACTCCTGATTTGCATTCTCAATTCCTTGGATATCTTTTTATATCCCTTTCCTGTTTTATACAGTTCAACTACCTTTTCCCACAGATCCTTTGACAATTATTTTGCTTTCCCCATGACTCAGAATCCAGAATAGTCAGTGCTGCACTGGATGAAAAATGCAAGGGTCTGTCAGGAGTCCAGAAACTCATGACCCCACATAGTCAAGTTGCCACCCACCTCAATTACAAAACACACCACACACGTTTGTTGGGATTTAAAGGCCGCAGCTCATTTATTAACAGAGTAAATAAACATAAATAAACATAAATAACCATAACTTAACAACAACCACAGTGCTTGCCCCCACTTGTCCACTTGCAAGCCCCGCCCAACCCTAGGGAGGGGCAATCACCATTAAACCGACCCCTGTTACTGCAACAGGAAGTCCAACCGCTTCATAATAGGCGTAAGCCTCTACCAAACAGGGCAAGCACCCCGCCATGCTGCGACATCTTGTAACATCCATTATTAGGGAGGGAGGGTGGGAAATTCAGCTTCCACCGTTTAGCTCCTGTTAGCAAATGTGCCTGTCACTTCCTGTGTTGTGCCTATACTCCTCTTCTTAGCCCAGCCCCCTTGTCCTCACCTTCACCCCTTGTTCTCTTCCTGTTGGGGTCATACAACCCTTCCTTCCATTTCCTCATCCAGGGTTCTGCTTGACCCCACATAGTCAAGTTGCCGCCCACCTCAATTACAAAACACACCACACATGTTTGTTGGGATTTAAAGGCCGCAGCTCATTTATTAACAGAGTAAATAAACATAAATAAACATAAATAACCATAACTTAACAACAACCACAGTGCTTGCCCCCACTTGTCCACTTGCAAGCCCCGCCCAACCCAAGGGAGGGGCAATCACCATTAAACCGACCCCTGTTACTGCAACAGGAAGTCCAACCACTTCATAATAGGCGTAAGCCTCTACCAAACAGGGCAAGCACCCCGCCACCTCTCACCCAAAAGGTGAGAACCGCCAACCAGAGCTAAGGCCTTCTCAATCCCCTCCTTTAAAGTGTAATTAAAGAGATGTAACCCCACCTCATTGAGGTGTATCCCATCCTTCAGGTAGAAACATCTCCCTGATTCACCCTCAAATTCCACATGCCTCAAACTCACACCTCTGCACCGTCTCACATGCCCACTCACCATTCTATTGATCTTCTGTCTGGAAGCCTCCAACCTCCCCAAATCCCAAGCTGACCTCCACACCAACTGACTCTCAATCTCAGACCATACAATAACCACCCCGGGGAAAAGCTGGCATATCCGGTCTATCCCCTTTTTCATGTCCTCCACCAAGTCTCTTTGTGACATGAACCCCAAGTCATTCCCTCCTACATGTATCACCAAAATTTGAGGGGTAGAAAACAATCTTGCAAATTCCACAACTTTCAAAACTAACTGGCCCCATTTCATACCCCTGATCCCCAGCCACCTTATCTCCACCTTCTCCCTGTCCAGTCCCAGCTGTAAACCATTGTCCTTCACTGCGGCAGCCTTCCTGGCCCAATGGATGTATGAATGCCCGATCACCCAGCACCTCACCGGACCTGTCAAAACAAATAGAGCCGTATCAGCTGCCGCACCCCCAACTTACACCCTCAGCCCCGGTCTAACGTACCCCTTGAACCTCTCTGATCTCCACCGCCCAATTCTTTTGATTACTCCTACATCCAACCCTAACCCTGCAGCCTCTGTCGCCGCCCCTATTCTGAAAGAATGTGACCCAAAATCCAGCCCCCCAATTCCCAGCCTCTTCAATGCCTTCCTGAACACTGCAATGAATTGGTACCTAGACAACCAATTCCTTTTGGGGCGCAAACCAAGGTAATCTCTCGTTGCGGCCACCGGGCAACATCTCCCCCCTATCTCCCTCAAGCTTATCAAGCAACCCTTTCCCGCTTGGTCCGTCTTAGACCTCCTCAGCCACACTTCCACCTTCCTATCCCTCACAATGACCTCCCCCCCTTGGAGGCCCCCTGTATCCCTCCGATTCCGGCCCACCAACTCAGACACCCTGAATGCTCCAAAAAATGCTAACACAAAAGCTGCTCTGAACAAACTTTCTTCCCCTTCCGAAAAGCACAAGCCCTTCAAACAACTCACCACCCTTTCCAGTATCGCAAACGTCACTGGTCTCCTCCCGTCCTGTCTCCTCCGTCCCCTGCACAAACCCCTCACTGCCATGCGTACCACAAAAACCTTCGTCAGGTCCTCCATGCCCACCAATTGGAACCAAAAGGCTAAAGCCGCCAACCTTTTCCGTATTTCTGAAGGCGACAGCCTCTCTTCCCCCCACCTTTTCACCCAGGTCAGCAATACTTGCAGTTGGCTACCCTCCGTGTCCCACACATGCTGGCCATCCTTCAACCCCCTCCACAGTTTCCACACCCGGGCGTACGCCCTCCACGTGGTCTCCGCCAAAGATCCTCACACCAAGTCGATCACACCCTGCCCAAACTCCACAGGTCCATCGGGCAGGGCACCCCTTCCTCGTCTGCCTCTGGTGCTGCTGCAAAGAACCGGTCCCACTGGAAACGGGACAAAGCGTCAGCAATCACATTCATCTTGCCCGGAACATGGACAGCTCTGAAAGATATATTATTTCACAGACATTCCAGCACAAACGCTCTCAGCAACCTCACCACCGGGGGGGGGAATTCGCCGTCAATCTGTTAATAGCCACTACCACCCCCATATTGTCCGAATGAAACGTAACTCTTTTGTCCCTCAATACGTGTGACCACACCCTCAAAGCTACTACCAGCGGAAAGAATTCCAGGAAAGTAAGGTTCTTAGTAAGACCCGATTCTGCCCAACTGTCCAGCCACTTGTCCGCGCACCACCTGCCCTGTAAATAAGCCCCGAACCCCTGAGCCCCTGACGCATCCGTGTACAAACCTAGGGCCTCGTCTGACCACCCTATCTCTTGAATAATAAGGTTCCCGTTGAATTCGTCCAAGAAGGTAAGCCATACCCTCAAGTCCTCCTTCATCTCTCTCGTCATTCTTATGTGATGCTTCGGCTCGGACACCCCGGCCGTTGCCAATGACAAACGCCGGCAGAAGGCCCTGCTGATCGGGATGATCCGGCAGGCAAAGTTCAACTTCCCCAGCAACGACTGCAGCTGCCGTAACGTCACCTTTCTTGCAGACATTGCCTCCCCCAGTAGGTTCCTCAGGTCCGCCACCTTATCCTCCGGAAGCCTGCACTCCATCCGATCCGAGTCTAACTGGATACCCAGGAAACTAAGGGACGTTACCGGACCCTCCGACTTGTCAGCCGCCACCGGTATCCCAAAATCGCGGGCCACCTCCCCGAAAACCTGCACCAAACGCTCACAGGCTCCCGATCCGGCCGCCCCTACAAATAGGAAGTCGGCCAAATAATGGACAATTGAAGCTATTCCCGCTTTCTGCCTGACCACCCATTCCACAAAAGAACTGAACTTTTCAAAGTACGCACAAGAGATGGAACAGCCCATGGGGAGACACAGGTCCACGAAAAAGGAACTCTCGAAATAACACCCCAGTAGGTGGTGACACCTGGGGTGCACTGGTAACAGCCTGAAGGCTGATTCCACATCCGCCTTAGCCAGCAATGCCCCTTTGCCCGCTTTCCGGACCAGGGCAACCGCCCTGTCAAATGACGCATAGTTCACTGACACCAATTCCGGATCAATTCCATCATTGACTGATAATCCTTTCGGGTGAGAAAGGTGATGGATCATCCGGAACTGACCCACCCCCTTTTTTGGCACCACCCCCAGCGGAGAAATCCGCAAACCCTGCAAAGGTGGGCTCTCAAACGGCCCCGCCATCCTGCCCAGGGCCACCTCTTTGTACAATTTTTCCCTCACCACCTTCGGAAACTCCCTTGCCGACTTTAAGTTACTTTAAGTTAGACCGGGGCTGAGGGTCTAACTCCTGTTCCTTGAACGGGATAATAAAGCCTGAACTAAATCCCGTTAATAGTAGTTCGGCGTCCGCCGAACACCCCCGTCTATTGGCGTACTCCTTTAGCCACGGGACCATCCTTCCTACCATCACTGGGGTCCGTGCCCGTACTACCCACCTCGCTGGGCTTTCCTCCCTGCCTCGCTTTCTTGAAGCACTTGGCGAGAGAATGGATACCTCCACACCCTGAACATTCGTGCTTGTATTTGCACGACGCCCCGAAACGGCATTGACCCTCATTGAACTGGAAGCAGAGGCCCTTCCGGATAACCGTCGATGTGCTACCTGATCCACCCCCGCTACCGCTTCCGTGGCCTGCTGACCGAAAGGACTGCCCTCCTCTAAGGGGGGTCATGATCTCCAACCAGATCCCCATGTCCCTATCATCCCAACGCATCTCAGGTCTCACCGCCATTTTCTGCCTAAAACGTTCGTCGTACCGCCACCACGCCATCCCACCATATGTCCGATACGCGTTTGAAATCTCGTCGTAGTAGCAAAACAACGACGACCCGTGTTCTGGAAATTTCTCCCCCATCACGCTAGCTAGGATACAGAAAGCCCTCGACCAATTACCAAAAGTTTTGGGTAGTTTCCTCCATCTCTTCTTCCTCTCTTCCTCCTCCTTCTTCCCTTTCTCCTTGTCGTCCTCTTTTACCTCCAGCATCTGATCCAATGGCAGAAGTGACAAAATCTCCAAGAACTCCCTCTTCCAAATCCTCTCCTTCATCTCACTGGTTAGGTGTATCCCCAACGGCCCCACAGAACAAAGACACGGCCTCCTCAGTGCGTCCTCAGGAACCTTCAGTGTTTCACCACTGACCCCTGTAGGCACAGCCGCTGCCGTACTCCCTCCTGCCTGCGCTCCTGCTACCTCTCTCCTCCAGGCTGTACCCACGCCGTTGCTGGCGAACCCTCCCCTCCTGTTTTTTCCAATGTTGCGATTAGCCCCTTCAAACTTGCCAGCAAAACCTCTCTCTCCCCAGTCACTCCGTCAGTCACCCTGCTTGGCTGCACAGCCGACTCACCTGCTGCCCGAGCCGCAGCTGCCGGCACTTCACTCCTTCCTCCTTCCCTTTCCGCCGCAATAGGCCTGTGGTCCACTTGCCGGCTAGAGGCCCTAGGTCTCCTGCTCTCGTCCTCCCTGCCAGTCCCCAGAAGGCGCCTTGCCGGACCTCTCCTAGCAGGGGATCTCCCCCTGCCGTATCTGCTCCTTTCTCTGGATCTATCCACTCTGGCCCAAGTTGGCGATTCCGTCTCCATCCCTCCAGGTCCCCTGCTTCGTGGTGACCTAGACCTTCTCCTCCCTCTGGGGGACTCCCGTCTCCTCGGGGGGGTGTGAACCCTACCCGTTCCACGTCCGGAAACTGTTGCCTGCGAGGAAGAGGAACCAATCAAGTCATCCCCCCTCTCCATCCTCCCCCTCCCTTCCCTGCTGTCCCCCCTTTCACCTCCCCGTTGTGGGGTCAACAATTGCAAAAGCTGCGCCAGGGCATCCATGCCCCCTACCTGGCCAGCCGTTCCTGCTCCCGCTGACGTCCCCTCCAGTGGGTCTTCATCCTCATCAAAGTCACCACTGGCCTCTAATTCCAGTGGTGGCTCCGTCCACAGCTCCAGATCCTCCAAACTCTCCGCCTCCCTGCAGGCTTCTTCCGCCTCCTCCACCCTGGCTGTACTGGCCCCGACCTCTGCAAAACAAACAAACCATCAATAATTACCCCATTTCCCATTATCCCCCTCCCCTGCTCCCCAAGCCCCCCCCCCTCTTGTTTCCCAACTGTAATCCCTCTCCCCATTCATCCCACCTCCTATCCCCCCCCGACCCCCCTCCTTCCTATGCCCATACCTAACTAACCTCACTTTCAACTTTCTTCCTTACCCCTATATATATATATTTTTTTTTTTTTTACTTCATCCCCCTGACCCACTCCATGCTGCCCCGTAACTCCCTCCCCCCCTTTTACCTTTGGTCCTCCTTTTCACTAGCCCCCCCCCTTTGTCCCCTTCCCAGCTGCCCCCCAAGGTCCCCCTGTTCTGCTCCCCCCAACACAGATGACCCGTTCCCTGCCTATACGTCTTGTGGCCCCCCAGGAATAAACCAGCCGCACCAGGAGGTTCCTGATCCCCCCCCCCATAAGCCCGTGTCCAACCCTGCCTGAATACTGCTGTAACCTGCCCCTCCACCGGCTACACCTCCTTAACTGGGGCCCCTCCACATCGTCCTCCCTCATCCTACCTGCTTTTACCCTGTGGCCGACCCCCCTACCCGCTCAGCCGACATACCCACTTGCTCACAGGCTAACAGGTTTATCTGCACCTGCGCCTCCTCAGCCCCTTTTCCCTTTACCACATAATGCACCTCCCTCCCATGCCGCGATGAACCTTACCCTTCTCCCTGGACCTGCTCTCCCCTGCCTGTTTCCCATCGCCTGCCACCGCAGGCCTCTCCCTCACACCCTGCTGCCTCTGCAGCTCACATATCGCCGCTGGCGTCAGCCCCCCCTCTCACCCCCCGCCTTCCCTGTATGGGCCTCCGCCCCCCCTTTACCTCCATTCCCGCCATCTTCTGAATCGCCGGCCCCTCAGCCAAGCCCGCCTTACCTGTCCTTCGCTCTCCCGTCCTGCCGCTCCTCCGCCTGTCCTTCTCAGCTCCTGGGCCCGGTTGCGGCCGGGCCGTGACGTCATCCGGCACCACTGCTCCACGACGCAGGCCCTCTCTGGCCGTTACACCGGGTCCTGTTTCCCGCCGCTCCGCTTCCTGGCATCCTACAGCCGATCTTCCTCTCCTCCTCTGCACCTGAGGCCCCGGCTGCGACCGCCGGGCCGTGCTCCTCCTCGTCTCCGCTTCCTGAGGCCTCAAGCCCGGCCTGGGCCTGGCCGTGGGTACCGCTCCTGCTCCCGGCTGTCCTCCATTCAGCTCACACGCCTGGGGCCCGCCACTTGCCTTCCCCCTCTTGCCGGTGCCCACCGCAGGGCTCAGTCTCTCTGGAGGCCTCGACCTCCTGGTCGGCCGTACACTGCTCCTGGAAGCTGTTTCCTTGGAACCAGGCGTCTCCCCACCTCCAGTGCCTGCCTCGCCTGCTGCTGCTGCTGCCAGTCTCTCTCTGATCCAGTCAGCACCCTTCTCCTTGGCTACCGCCATCAGGTTAGATAACAGAGCCTCCATACTGGTAAGCAAAGCCAAATTCACTTTCAAATTCAGCTTCCACCGTTTAGCTCCTGTTAGCAAATGTGCCTGTCACTTCCTGTGTTGTGCCTATACTCCTCTTCTTAGCCCAGCCCCCTTGTCCTCACCTTCACCCCTTGTTCTCTTCCTGTTGGGGTCATACAACCCTTCCTTCCATTTCCTCATCCAGGGTTCTGCTTTGATCTTTTATACACACACACAAATTACAAACAAAGAGATCACAGGTGAGGATGGTTACCTTTAATAGCCATTCAAACCCCTTTGTGTCAACTTGTGTGCATGTTATCAGGCCAAAATCACCAGGGTATGTAAATTTTTGATCAGGGTTATTTGGGTAGTTTCTGTTGTCATTATGATTTAAAAAGAGTAAACACAGTTGATTGATAATAAATGGCTTCAGCCAAACACTAACCATGAGTGAAAGAAAAGTTTTTGTGTTATCATTCATATTCTCTGAAAAATGGCCAAGAAATCATAAATTCTGCCAGGGTATGTAAACTAAGGAGCAGATCTGTATATATATATATATATATAAACATACACACATACATACACACACATACATATACACACACATATAAACACACACACATATATACACACACACACACACACATATATACACACACACACACACACATATATATATATATACATACATATACACACACATATAAACACACACACATATATACACACACACACATACATACACACACATACATATACACACACATATACACACACAAAATATATATATGTAATATATAATACAAAACTGGCACCAGAATACACGCACACACACATATAAACACACACACATACATACACACACATATAAACACACACACATATATGCACACACACACATACATACACACACATACATATACACACACATATACACACACAAAATATATATATGTAATATATAATACAAAACTGGCACCAGAAGAAATAAAAAATCCTGGTTAATGCTCACCTGTAATTATAAGTTGTAGCCGATGAGTGATGCACAGAGGTATAATTTCATTAAATACAGAAGAAAAAAAGGAGAATTGACTCCCGTAGAGAGGGAGAATCACTCAGAAGTACCCACCCCTACACAGGGCAATCCAGTATACCCTTATCTGGCACATACCTAGAGGAAAATAATTAGTTAAATCAGGACAATACTAGCGATATGCAACACAGTCTAATTGTATTCCTACTAATAACACTAAGTCACAAGCAATAAAAGTCACTTCAAGTCCACAGGACTACATTAGAAGGGTACCCTTAATTTATCTGGGAGCTCCCTGTCTGTTATGCTCCAGAGTTAAGTGATTCATTCAATTTCCCTCCGTATCCCAATACAGTACAACTCCAAAAATCCGGACTGCTTGGGGATTTGTCCAGTCTGTATTTTTGGATTTTCCGGATTCTCAGACATCAATGCTAAAATACAGTACCTTGTAAATAATAAAGGAGATGTGTTAATTTTTTTTAATTTTTTTAATGCAGTAACTAAATAATGAACAGATTGCCTAGAATAGAGTACAGTACTGTACACATGCATATGTACATTCCTTTCTGTTACAGGTATTTCTTCGGTACATGCTGAACTGCTTGTTCACCGAATGCTAACACCTGCTACACCTGGTGATCCGCTTGTGAACTGAGCTTCTGCGATGCAGGATGGCTATTAGCAGATGTTTCCTCTGTTTTAAAAGATAAAAATAGATGTTTTTTTAGTAAATACTGCACTGTGTAAGGCGTTTCATTTTTACAGTATTAAAATAAAGTACAGTACTGTACCTGCATATGACATGTTTTCTTCTTCCTGCTGTGCAAGGTGATCTGTTTGTGGATTGAGTGTTGTGAGTGTTTGCTGCTGCAGTTGATTGGTAGTTTGGATGGCAGATGCTTCTGTTGTTTTCTGTAAATATCTTCGTATGTCACATTGTCTGCGACTTTGTAATTTCTTTGTGATAAAATTATTTTGCACCATGTGCACTTGCATGACGTCTTGGAGTGTAAAGCTATGGTTTTGTTCGACAAATTTCACAATGGTTTCCATGCATTTTTCAGCAGTAGCCCAAGATACCTTTTCAGTTTCAAGTCTGTCATCTTCTTCATCAGATTTTTCAGAAGTGTGCTCCTCTGTCTGATCTGGATTTGTGATGCTGTCAATGATTTCTTGATCAGTAAAAGTGGCTGCAATCTCAACATCATCTTCAATGCATATCCACTCTTCTAGGTCCTCTTCATTAAGTTTGCATAGAGGGTTGTCTTCCTGGGCTAATTTGACAGATTGCATGAGTTCATTCACTTCAGATGCTCTCTGCTCTACAAGGAACACTTCAATATCTTCATTTTCCTCACACTCTAGCTCTCCATGCATCACATTTGGCCATAACTTTCGCCAAGCTCTTAAAAGAGTTACAGGCTTGACTGTGTTCCATGCAGTTACAAGAGAAAACACTGCATCTTTTATTGTAAAGCTACGTTGAAATTCTATAGAATCAACATCCTTGTTTAACATTTTCATCATAAAGTCATTTTTATAATGGCATTTGAAGTTCCTAATGACTCCTTGGTCCATGGGCTGAATTAGTGATGTAACATTTGGTGGCAAGTAAGATGCAAAAATATTTCCACAATCAGACACTAATTTTGATTCATGGGGGTGAGCCCTACAGTTGTCAAGAAGCAGCAAGCACTTTGTGTTAGCAGGTTTTCCCAAATTTGTTAGGTTCTGGCGGACTGATGGAATAAAATCATTAACAAACCAATCTTGAAAAATGTCTTTGTCCATCCAAGCATTTTTTTGAGCTTTATAAGTCACAGGGAGGTGCAAAACTCCTTTAAATGCCCGTGGGCGCTTATATTTGCCAATCACCAGAAGCTTGATTTTATGCTGTCCAGAAGCATTAGCACAGGTGAGGACAGTAAGTCTTTCTTTATTCATCTTAAAACCTTTAGCATTTCGTTCTTGGTTTCCAGCCAGAGTTTTAGTGGGCAGACATTTCCAGAAAACACCTGTTTCATCTGCATTGTAAATTTGATCAGGTGTGAGATCATAGTCAATGACAATTTTTTCAAATGTTGCACTATAATCTGCTGCAGCATGTATATCAGCTGACTGCCTTTCTCCAACAACATTTAGCTGTCTAATACCATGACGCATTTTAAAATTCCTAAGCCACCCACTGCTAAAGTTACATTCAGAATCAATGTTCATTTGCTCCTTAAAAGATTTTGCTTTGGTGATAAGCATTGGCCCAGAAATTGCCATACCTTCTGATCGTTTAATCAAAAACCATTCATGCAAAACCTTATCAAGATTTTCAAACTTTGGCTTATGTAAACTTTTTCTTTCTGCAATTTTGTTGTAAGGCTCAGATGAGGCTGTAAACTGTAGAATTTTATTTTTGGCATTTTTTTATATCATAAATGGTAGACTTTCCAATGTCATATGTTTCCATTAGAACAGAAACACTAACCCCTGATTCAAGTTTTTTGATGATTTCAAGTTTGTCACTCAATTTTAGAGTGTTTCTCCTACGCTTCTGTTTATCCACTTTAGGAGACATTGGTGGTACAGTACTGTATACCGGTACTGTGCAGTGTAAAGATGCTAAATACCTGCACAGATACCGGTCATGTAGTTGTGGAGCTCAGATTTCACTTTTTGCCGCACCCGCACTGAAATTTGCATGCGCTTTGAGAAACCAACACCCGGAAGTTGTGATCGCGCCGGAGTCCGGATTCTCGGGTTGTCCGGATTTCCGGGGTCTGGATTTTTGGAGTTGTACTGTACCACTTTTTACTTATGCATAAGTAAGAATGGCCCTTTAAAGACCTTTAATGATGAGTTAATTATGCAAAATAAAGCTTAGTCCAGCAAGTAACGCCTCTGTCAGTGTGGTTAGTAAAGCAAAGCAGCTCAGTCCTTAAGCATAACCCTTCAGTAAAATACCATAACTGCAATACATACTCCCCAGATCCAGGTGTTTCAGTGGTTCTCTGGTCCGCAAAGAAGCAACGAATCTCTCAGCGTAGTAAGTAAAGCAATGTCTGCCGTGATGTCACACTTTAGACCCAGCTATAGCAAAGATGGTAGGGAGGGACAAGACCTAGTACAACAGCTAGAAGGGCCCCAAATGTAAAAGTTAGACTGGTAAGCAGTCTATATAAGGATGAAAAAGATGAAATGTGGCTATCAAAATATAAAAACCAAGAGGGAAATTTTAAGTGTAGAAAATGCTCTGTTTGTGACAATATGCTAAGAGGTAGAACATTCTATGATAATGAAGGTAAACAGCATAGAATTAAGGGCCACATAACGTGTAGAACAGAGGGAGTGGTGTATATGCTCCAATGTAATTGTCCCAGTGTTTAGGTAGGAAAAACTTACCGTGAACTCAAGGAACGTAAAAAAGAACATAAACGGTACATTAAAAATAATTGTATTTAATAAGGCAGTGTAGCTAGGCATTTCTTCTTAAACCATGATAGTAATGAGGAGGAGTTACAATTTAGAGGTCTAGAATTGGTTGATTTAGGGGATAGAAAATGCAACCTTGACAAAATCCTCCTTCAAAAGGAATGCAAATGGATCTTTAATTTGGGATTCCTTAAACCTAGAAGTTTGAATGAGGAGCTAAATTTTGCACCGTTTCTGGGCTAATGTGTATATCCCTCAAGAAATTTCTCTTTAAGTATTTGAAAGTGAATATGTAAATCGTATATATGAAACATAGTGCCAATAAGTCTTGGAAGATAATTAAAATGTAAGTATATCAAATGTCCAATTTCTATGTCAATATTAGCTAAAATGTTTCAAATATCTATCAGCAATAGCCACAATTTTGAGACACAAGCAATTTTAGGAGTAAATATAAGTTTTCGATCAAGTCGAACGAAGCCCCGTACTGTGTTGGGGTGAAACGCGCATAGCAGACAGATGCTCAATTGCTCCACAGGATGCACCACAATACCTGTAAAAGCCTCAACCTGACTACGGTAAAAGGTGATACTAAAAACCGGAACAGCGATGTGGCACCAGGGACCCCAAGTAAGTCTGTAACGGACACTACACACGAAACGGACTCTCGGAAGGAGGGTAAGACATAACGGCAAATATAACATAAAACATTGCTGAGAGAGGCGTTGCTTCTTTGCGGACCAGAGAACCGCTGACCCACCTGGATCTGGGGACTATGTATTGCAGTTATGGTATTTTACTGGAGGGTTATGCTTAAGGACTGAGATGCTTTGCTTTACTAACCACACTGACAGAGGCATTACTTGCTGGACTAAGCTTTATTTTGCATAATTAACCCATCAAGATTCTGGCTACCAGAGTTGCAGTCGTGGGGGTGCACAGTGAAGATCTTTAAAGGGCCATTCTTACGTATGCATAAGTAAAAAGTGGTATTGGGATACAGAGGAAAATTGAATGAATCACTTAACTCTGAAGCATAACAGACAGGGAGCTCCCTGGTAAATTGTGTAAAGTCCTGTGGACTTGATGCGACTTTTATTGCTTGTCGCTTAGTGTTATTAGTAGGAATACAATTAGACTGTGCTGCATATCGCTAGTATTGTCCTGATTTAACTAATTATTTTCCTCTAGGTTTGTGCCAGATAAGGGTATAGAGGGTTGCCCTGTGTAGGGGTGGGTAGTTCTGTGTGACTCTCCCTCTCCACAGGAGTCAATTCTCCTTTTTTTCTTCTGTATATACAGTATATATATATATATATATATATATATATATACACACACACGCACACACATATAGACACACACATATATTCACACACGTACACATATACACACTTATGCACACACATACATATATATACACACACATATATACATATACACATGCACACATATATATATATACATACATATACACGCACACACATATAGACACACACACATATTCACACACGTACACATATACACACATATGCACACACATACACGCACGCACACACACACATATACACATGCACACACATATAGACACACATATTCACACACGTACACATATACACACATATGCACACACATACACTCACACACATATATATATACACACATATATACATATACACATGCACACACACACATATATATATATATATATATATATATATATATATATATATATATATTAATATATATACATACACACGCATACACATATAGGCACACACACATATTCACACACGTACACATATGCACACACACACACACACACATACAGGGGGGGACAAATATTACTATAATTTACTAGTCAAAAGAGAAAAGCTAGTTGTCCAATGGGCAAACATTACAAGTCCACTCAGTACTAATGAAAGAAAGACACATTCTGTTACTACTGGAAATCTCACATTTATATATGTTGTACAATTATTGTGATGTTAATAGATGAGCCCTTTTGATTTAGATGTAATCATACATTTCATTATCGGCTGCACTTTCTTCATTATAGTTTAATTGCAAAATGGCTCTATATTTATATGCGCCTGTCCTGTTTGTTTTCTGTACTTAAACAACACAATTATGGGGCCATTTTTCACTTATTGAATTAAACAGCTAAAAAAGGAAAACATCTTATTCTGGGCTGGAAGGGGAGTTTCCCAAACCCAATTTTCCAAGAGGTTTTTGTTCTCAAAATGAAGCCAAGGAGGAAGTGTTTGGTATAAGTGATTAAATATAATATCTTATTCTATAGAATACGAAAGACAAAAAGTGTTCTAAACAAAATAGAATGCTGAGAAAAGAGGTCCTGCAGTGTAGTACTAATTTACTGAAACAAGACGTATATGGATCAGAGTCTACTCCAGCTGTAAAGCATATCTACATTATTTAATATATAAAGTCTAAGTGAGTATCTGTAGATACATTCAGTGCTATAGGACAATCTACCTTACGGTTTGCAAACAGATAAAGAGATGGGAGTATTTGTCTTCCGTTCCTATAATTCAGTCTGCACTAAAATACAACTCATTATCACTGAATAAGTCGATTTCCATTTTCTTTGTGTCTGCTTTATTTAGGCATTTAATGGTAATTATTGCTTTATCCCATTATGTTTTAAAACTAATTTTGCTGCCTTAATTAGACAAATGAAACATCAAACAGACTGGATGAAAAATCTGATCACACAAATTCTTTCAAACTGTTATTAAAAAACGTGCTTGGATGTATTTGGCTGTTAAGAATGAATTATATAGAAATATATTTAAAAGAAATAAAAAATATCTCTTTATTAAAAATAACACAAGGAAATGCTACAAATAGGTGACAGGATGGGCACAGCGTGGGCACAGATCCCAATACATGCATAGAGTTTAGCTGCTGATGGTACCCGTCTTGTGCCCTTTTGGTGCAGGGACTTGTAAATTTATAACACACGTATTTACTTTGGTTTCTCATTTACAAACAAGTGTAAAGTGCACATAGATCTCGCAGCCATAAGGTCTCAGGGGAGGCACTACCCCCCTTCCCAATGTCTGCCCCCTGTGTGCCCTTAACCATGATCCCTCTCACTGTACTACTGAATGTGCAGGTTGGCATTGTCAGTTCTCACTGTTTCCTCTAATTGTCACTCTGTGACCCCATAGATATGGCTCCTGGTTACACAAGTAAAATAGGTGGCCAAGGAAAAGCACAAATAATATCACCAGGGCCGCCATCAGGGGGTGACAGGGGTGACTCCTGTCAGGGGCCCAATGAGCCAGGGGGGCCCCATGAGGCAAGAACTAAAAAAAACCCCACTATGCTCAGTGTGAGACAGACTTGGCACTTTGTACAGTGTGTGCCTGAGTCAGACGGCAGATCACTTTCATTTGAAGAGGAGGTAGGACTTACTTAGCAAATGTTTTTTTATTTCTTTGTGCAATTTTGGATTGTAACTTCAGTGTGGTAGTAGTTGTATGGTGGGGCTAGGGGTCCATAAAAACACATTTTTTTAGCAGCAGTGTATTTATGATTATTTGACAATGCTGTAGAAATTCTATATTTAAAACCATGCAGAAATGTTTACTCCTCAATACATAAATGGTAGATGCCCTTTTGGCAGATATGCATTTTATATATATATATATTAAATTCCAGTTTACTGCCCCTTTATGCAAGGACTTTCCAGATGCAAGGAGGCATTTTATCTAAGATTTTTACATCTGCATAAAATTTTATACTCTCAGACTAAGATTGCTCAGTGTTTGAAATGAGACAGGTTAACTGACTTAGTTTTGAAATACATACCAACAAGCCTAAATCCTGCATTTAACCAGATCTAATGGTCCCACCATTTTCAAAATCCATAAGTACAGCTGACAGATGGGAAAATTTGTACACTATATTTGAAGTGGTGCTCTTGGTTGGGGAAAATGGAAAAAAACAACAACATATGTCAACCTTTTAAAGGTACTTTTCTTCATCTAGCCATCTACCCAGCTCATTAATGTACAATTTTGAATTCATTTGTATTGTTTGCACATTTACAAATATGATTCTTTAAAAATCTCTTAATTTCTGCATTTTTTTTTATCATGCATGTCACACACTGTTGATTTAGGGGATGCAAGGTGCATAAATGTTTCCTTCTGTGAGTGTTTCTTTGGGTGTATGTGTTTATGTCTTTGTGCTTTGGTTTGTGTCTCTATGTGTATGTATTTTTTATCTGTGGGTCTCTCTGTGAGGGTGGGTGTTGAATGTCTTTGTGCATTTTCTGTGGATGTCTGTGAGGGTGTGTGCATATGTCTTTGAGCTTTTTCTATGGGTGTTTGTGTGTATGTATGTATGTATGTATGTCTGTGTTTTCTGTGGGTGTCTCTGTGAGGGTGTGTGTATGTCTTTGTGTGTTTTCTGTGGATGTCTCACTGAGGGTGTGTGTATGTATGTCTTTCTGTGTTTTTCATGTGGTTGTCTCTGTGTGTGTGTGTGTGTGTGTATGTCTTTGTATATTTTCTGTGGGTGTCTCTGTGTGTGTATGTGTGTATATGTCTTTGTGTGTTTTCTGAGGCTGTCTCTGTGAGTGTTTCCTTGGGTGTATGTGCAAGTTTGAGTTTGTGTGTGTGTGTCCATTGTCTGTTCCTTTTAGGACATTTTGACCTTACTACTAATTATTCACATCTTTCTACAGACTTTGAGACTAACAAGACCTTTCCGGAAGTAACCACTCCACCATTTAACCTTAAAATTTTTGTTTAGGCAGTTCAGGGCCCTTCCTTTCAGCCACTGCATGCTGTTGTCATAATTTAGTTGTCATCTTCCTTTACAAAAAGATAATCAGAACTCCATATTTTGTTTTCTAAATCTCCTTTTTTTACAAAACTATAGTTTACCTCATTACTTGTCAGGTCAATGTAAACAAGTGCTGAGTGTCTGTTTGGGTGTCTGTGTCTGAGTGTGTTTCTTTGCGTGTCTGCTAGAGTGTCTATATGTGAATCCTTATGTGTGAGTGTGTTTGTGTGTTTCAGTGTATGAGTGTGTCTGTGTGTGTGTATGTTACTACCTTTACAACATTTCCAAGTTTAAATAGACAATTAAGAATAAAGTGCATATGCGTCTTGGTCAAAAATTGCACATGTCAAAGGAGGGGAGGGGGGCCCTGATCAATGGTTGAGTCAGGGGCCCCAAAATTTCTAGTGGCGGCCTTGAATATCACCTCTCTTATTTAGTGAACATGAGTGATAGAGAATATAGCCAATATGGCTGATGTATATAAACAACATAGCTGCTATATACACAATATGTCTGATGTATATACACAATATGGATGTATTTAGTTTAGGGTTGCCATCGGTCCCTTAAAATACAGAACACTTATGAGTTACACATGCTGCAGGGTGTGCAGGGAGGAATGTGTATTGTGTTTCTGGACAGCACTATTCATATTCCTCCCTGCACACCCTGCAGCATGTGTTAGTTATAAGTGTTCTGTATTTTAAGGGACGGGTGGCAACCCTAGAATTTTCTAGTCATTTCTAGAATCACAGCATCACTTACACATGATCCCCCTCATCCCTATGTGTTTAGTATCAGGCTGTGTTTAGCTTTGGCCACATCTTCACTGCTTTAATTATGTCACAATATTTATGTTTGGTTAAACGCACTTTATTTTACACAATGAACTTATTTTCACTGTAGAATGTAAGCGAATATTCTAGAACTTCACAGTAATTGGTGTGTATGTGATTAGAAGGTATAAAAGTCTGTGCAGAAGCGCTTTCTATCAGATATTACCATCTCTAGATGTCTCAACGCCTGCTGTATTTGCTTTAACCGGTTATTTGCCATTCAAGGAGGAAATATAATTAAAGTATTTACTTGTATCTTTGTGTCTGGGACGTTTCTGTAACAATGAGTGTCCCCAAGTAAAGACAAAAGATACGGTAAGTGCTCCCCCGGTTTGCTACCTACGTAGCTTCCACTTTCAAAGAGGGATCACATAACCTTCAGCAGATGTGAAAAGAGTAATATTTTAACTTATTTTCTACTTTTTCAAATGAGTTGTCACCTGTGCCTTTATATGTCACATGGTCAGTGTTAATACGACACTATAATAAGCACTTAATGTGTTAATGTTATAAAATATTCCAGCTAAAAATTACCCTGCACAAATGAGACGCTGATGATCACGTGACACACTAGGTATCGTAGGGCAATAAAACATGCATCAGGGATTTTCCAGCGCGCTTCTATGTGAGTTTTAGCGAATTACTGTTGCTTGAAAATGCTTTATGTACTAGGTTATCACAGCGTGTATTTTTAATACATATTTTTTAACTATAAGCAATATGCCTTGGACTTTATTAAATCACTAAATGAAAACAATATGGGAATTAAGTTTACATATAATATTAATGCAGACTATATTGAATTTTTGGACTTGGTACTATATTGGGACCAAGTAGGTCATATTTTGACTAAAACTCACTTTAAAACAGTGGATACGAACAGTTATTTGAATTATAAAAGCAATCATTATAAAGCATGGAAGAAGAATATACCTTACAATCAGTTCTCTAGAATCCGTAGAAATTGTACAAATTTAGCTCTTTTTGATGAACAAGCAGGAATCTTAAAAAGTAGATTCTTGGAAAAAGATTATCCTAAGGATCTAATAGAGGAGAGCCTTTTGAAAGCAAGAAATAAAGATAGATCTGAATTTTTTGAAACATCAAAAATGAAAGATACCGCAGAATGTAGCAATTTATATGGAAAAGGTACTAATAATAACAAAATCAATAAAAATCTTAGATTTATAACTAAATATACTTCAAATCATGATAGAATTAAGAGAATTGTCCGTAAACATTGGAATATTCTATTGAATGATCCGGTACTAAAAAATATTCTAGATGAGAATCCTATATGTACTTTTAAAAGAGCCCCTTCACTTAAAAATAAACTTGCTCCAAGCAAAATAGTGATGAGGAAATTTGGAAAAAATAAAGAACAGGAGACAATAGAGCAAATTGTGGGTTGTGTGAGTTTACGAAGGGGGAGAAATTGAAATTTGTGTCTTTTTCAACAAAGGAGGAATTTGAGATAAAAACTCGCTTTTCATGTGATTCCTCTTTCGTAATATATTTACTGTTGTGCAAATGTGGCCTGCAGTACAGGGAGTGCAGAATTATTAGGCAAATGAGTATTTTGACCACATCATCCTCTTTATGCATGTTGTCTTACTCCAAGCTGTATAGGCTCGAAAGCCTACTACCAATTAAGCATATTAGGTGATGTGCATCTCTGTAATGAGAAGGGGTGTGGTCTAATGACATCAACACCCTATATCAGGTGTGCATAATTATTAGGCAACTTCCTTTCCTTTGGCAAAATGGGTCAAAAGAAGGACTTGACAGGCTCAGAAAAGTAAAAAATAGCGAGATATCTTGCAGAGGGATGCAGCACTCTTAAAATTGCAAAGCTTCTGAAGCGTGATCATTGAAAATCAAGCGTTTCATTCAAAATAGTCAACAGGGTCGCAAGAAGCGTGTGGAAAAACCAAGGTGCAAAATAACTGCCCATGAACTGAGAAAAGTCAAGCGTGCAGCTGCCAAGATGCCACTTGCCACCAGTTTGGCCATATTTCAGAGCTGCAACATCACTGGAGTGCCCAAAAGCACAAGGTGTGCAATACTCAGAGACATGGCCAAGGTAAGAAAGGCTGAAAGACGACCACCACTGAACAAGACACACAAGCTGAAACGTCAAGACTGGGCCAAGAAATATCTCAAGACTGATTTTTCTAAGGTTTTATGGACTGATGAAATGAGAGTGAGTCTTGATGGGCCAGATGGATGGGCCCGTGGCTGGATTGGTAAAGGGCAGAGAGCTCAAGTCCAACTCAGACGCCAGCAAGGTGGAGGTGGAGTACTGGTTTGGGCTGGTATCATCAAAGATGAGTTTGTGGGGCTTTTTCGGGTTGAGGATGGAGTCAAGCTCAACTCCCAGTCCTACTGCCAGTTTCTGGAAGACACCTTCTTCAAGCAGTGGTACAGGAAGAAGTCTGCATCCTTCAAGAAAAACATGATTTTCATGCAGGACAATGCTCCATCCCACGTGTCCAAGTACTCCACAGCGTGGCTGGCAAGAAAGGGTATAAAAGAAGAAAATCTAATGACATGGCCTCCTTGTTCACCTGATCTGAACCCCATTGAGAACCTGTGGTCCATCATCAAATGTGAGATTTACAAGGAGGGAAAACAGTACACCTCTCTGAACAGTGTCTGGGAGGCTGTGGTTGCTGCTGCACGCAATGTTGATGGTGAACAGATCAAAACAATGACAGAATCCATGGATGGCAGGCTTTTGAGTGTCCTTGCAAAGAAAGGTGGCTATATTGGTCACTGATTTGTTTTTGTTTTGTTTTTGAATGTCAGAAATGTATATTTGTGAATGTTGAGATGTTATATTGGTTTCACTGGTAAAAATAAATAATTGAAATGGGTATATATTTGTTTTTTGTTAAGTTGCCTAATAATTATGCACAGTAATAGTCACCTACACAGATATCCCCCTAAAATATCTATAACTAAAAACAAACTAAAAACTACTTCCAAAACTATTCAGCTTTGATATTAATGAGTTTTTTGGGTTCATTGAGAACATGGTTGTTGTTCAATAATAAAATTAATCCTCAAAAATACAACTTGCCTAATAATTCTGCACTCCCTGTATATAGGGAGAACTTCAAGACCCCTGAAAAAAAGATGGGGGGAACACATGAGAAATGTGAGAAATTCCTGCATTAAGCACAGCGTCTCCAGACATGAAGTATGCTGTCATGATGGTCAGACAGATATATACAGCATTTTTCCGATTGAGCAAATTACTCCAAAGTGGGGCAGAAACAGATTAATTGACCTAAGACAAAGGGAGACATACTGGATCTGGAAAATGAAAACCTTGAATCCATATGGCCTTAATGAGAATCTAGACATGGCGGCATTTAATTAGGTTAGAGTATATTACAGGATTAGTTACTATAGGGATTTATCCCACTTCTATTGATGTAAGTTTAGTTTCCTTTTTTCAACACTGTTAGGTTAGTATATATATTTTTTTGGGGGTTTATTGCCTCCGCTACCTGGGTACACGATAGTGAATTTGATCCACCCTCATATACAATAGTATTACACTCTCTGAGCCTTTATACAGATATAATCATATTTTTGAGTCTGAAATATGAGGAGGGCGTTATGTGTGGAATATTGTTTGTAGTTTGTATTATGGTTCGACCAGCTCGATGCATATGTAAATATCATATACATATATATATATATTTTAATATATTTTTTAATTTTTTAGTGTTCTAAATATTGTTTTAGTTATATATTTTGGGTTATATATATTATATTTTGTCCACAGATGAATTAGCAATATCAGTTGTTATATGTTACAGCGTTGCTATCATTGTGTAAATGCCTGTAGGAGAAGCATCCCAATCTGGGGTTGTATATACGTACTCATTTTAATTGTTGGCGGATATTTTATATAGTAACACTGTTATTTATTGCACCTATTGTTACTTTCGAACCGCTACATTTTAATATATATTAGTGATTGGACACCTTTATGGTAACCATATATAATAACCCACTGAGTTGTTTGTAAACGCTGCACACTATCGGCATATAGCTGTTGGCTTTGTAGAACATTTGTGTTTTTTTCTATGCACAAAGCCTATGCATGTATATGGAACCAGTCTGGTTGGTTTCTGTTTTATTGACGAGAATCAATCACAAGTACGTAGATACACACCCACTTTTTGATTGTTTGTTGCATACTCCTTCACGCATGCGCCTTGTTCAGGTATAGACGCAGAGCAAGGTGAATATAAGCTGTGTATTTTAGATATAGATCATTCACCTGATGAAGCGGTTGAGATAGACCGGGAAACGCGTTGTGATTTTATATGTTTATAAATAAACATTTATTTTTATACTATATCTCTATCACGGCTTGAGTGATATTTTATGCTTGATATATCTATACACTTTTATACACACGGAGTCCAGCGGCTAGCCCACCTGGTTGGGTATTTCTCCTGAGGGCAGACACTACGAGAGAGAGTAGCACTGCAAGAGGGGAGATAAAAGCTGCAGGGATTTTGCACATTGCATACTGCATCAAGATAATCACCTATATTACGAGTGAGCAGCTACCTGGACAGCTGTTAATGTTCCAGAAAGCCGTTGTAGCACTTCTCAAGTGCCTTACTTCTTGTAAGTACGATTAATGCGTGGGGAGTGAACACTTTTCAATACTGATTCACACTATGTTGGCGCCTTCTTCTTTTTTGTGTTATATACATGTTATAAAATATTCCAGCTAAAAATTACCCTGCACAAATGAGACGCTGATGATCATGTGACACACTAGGTATCGTAGGGCAATAAAACATGCATCCGGGATTTTTCAGCGCGCTTCTATGTGAGTTTTAGCGAATTACTGTTGCTTGAAAATGCTTTATGTACTAGGTTATCACAGCGTGTATTTTTAATACATATTTTTTAACTATAAGCAAATAATATTTTTTATTATAATTATATTTTCCATTTATTAATATATGTCATATGTATGGCTGCCCAAGTCATAGGTCTAGTTTGAATTCTGTAGATATGTGCTTGTATATATTTTTATTTTTAAATACATACTGATATTTCCATAAAGTGCAACTATTCCTATACATAGGACAACAATAAATATTACATATTACAATTTTTCTAAATTGAAACACTTTCAAATTTCTCACAAACACTCACAAATTTCAATGGGAAATAAGTCTCAAAAAGCTATTTTTTTTCTCTTTTACACCTAGTTGAGCTGGGTGTAATTTTTCTCAATGTATCGACAGCCTCCGACAGTGTATTAACGGTTTGCGCTTTCATTGGAAACCTGTAATAAGTTATCACTTAACAGCTTCTAACACTTTCTATTGGACACAATAATATTTTCGGTAGCTAAACCCTGGCTGCCGATATTGAGGTATAAGATGCCATCGGAAGCAGTCGATAAACGAAATTGCTTCTGACAGCATATTTATTGGTTTGTGACCTCTTGCAAACCTAATTGCGGCTCAATGGAAGCGAGCCCTATTATGGGGTATTATTCATTTACTGAAATCTACAGCTAAAGGGCTTGATAATCCCCACTTTTCAACTTATCACTGAGTGACCCAAATTTTTTTTAAATGGAACATTGTTTTTTATATGTGCAAAACGCGCTGACATTAACCACCTCCATATTGGATGGCACAGGAAGCAATGGCACAAACAGATACAAACGCTTCCTGCTCAATCAATTTAATGTTACAAAATAAATAATAAGCTTTTTTACACTAATAAAAATGAGTAAAATCAGTAACCGAAAAAACACACATTCACTGTACCCATAATGCCTCTGTTTAAATCCCTTACAGACACAAACACACGTATCGCTATGGCGCACAACAGGTTAACTGCACACGTTACCTATTAGTATAAATTACATTATTATAAGGGATCAGTCCACATTAGGGTTGCCACCTAGGCCATGTTTTCCTGGACACTTATGCGTTACACATGCTGCAGGGAGTGCAGAGGGAAACATGCATTGTGCTGCTGCACAAAAATTTGCATTCGGAACATCTGCAATGACGTAAGCATCGATCTGTGTAGGACTGAGAACGGTGGATCATATGTTACGTCTCAAATTTCAACTTTTGCCGGTCTGTAGGCTTTGATAAATAAGGGGAATCAGGCTCTCCACAATTACGCTGCGGAATTCCAGCGTATTTGCGGTTGACGGCTTGATAAATAGGCCTCTGTAGCTAATGTTTTTGTGTTGTTTTTTGGAGGTAAAGTGTTTGTGCTTCCAGTGTATTATCAACAGAAGCATTTCATGATTGCGATCACTGGAAAAACAGTTTAAAATCTTTATCTTCTGAAATCAAGCGCAATATCAACCTTTGGTTAAATAAATGATGCAGGGAGTGAGATTTGGTCTTAGTGTCTGTTACAGCTTTGTTTGGTAAGACAGCTGGAAATAGGATGGACCACCTGTATTATAATGGTACAGAGATACTGAGTAAGGAGTTTAAAAGTCTTTTAAAGAAGACAGTTAAAATAAATAAGGGCGTAACAAAAGCAAACGTCCAGGTCAGCAAGTTTTGGGAACGGAGACATTGTAGTTATTTGGCTGAGACATTGGAAAGGAACTCTTCCTTATACCTTGTTTACTGGTGCACTAGAGGGGTAGAACTACCATTGGTGAAGTGGCACCAGGGTCCAAGTGCTAGAGGGGGCCCAAAGCAGCAAGTTTATACATAGACATGTGCAGAATGTGTACTGTTGAGTAGGCCCGCTGCTCACACACTAGATGCATCCGTTTGTGTTTGCCATTTCACCTAATTGGGCACCTTCAGTAGAACCAGCAATAAAACCTATTTACACAGGAGTTTCACCACAGGGAAGTTGCAATATTAGGAAGCTCTAGATGCAGCTGGGAAAGTACAAGAAACTACAAACTGCTGGATGAGATACATTTTAAGCTAGAGCTGTCAGAGCAGTTTAGGTGTTATACTGCGTGAGCTCCAGATGCTAATGTAGTGCCCTGTACGGATGCAGCTGTGACATAATAGTCGCCCCACCCTGGTTTACGAGAACTCACCAACAAAACACAAGGTCAGCATAACCTTTAGACCCTAATTGAGTGCCCTATGCTGTGGTCTAATAGTCTTTATCTTGCCGCACAAGAGTTCACCAACAAAACACAAGGCCAGCATAACCTTTAGACCCTAATTGAGTGCACTGCACTGTGCTGTAATAGCCATTTTCTTGCCGCACAAGAGTTAACCAACAAAACAAAATGCCAGTATAACATATAGACCCTATTGGAGTGCCCTATGCTGTGGTGTATTAGCCATTATCCTGCCATACAAGAGTTCACCAACAAAACACAAGGCCAGTATAACCTATAGACCCTATTGTAGTGCCCTATGCTGTCGTGTAATAGCCATTATCCTGCCATACAACAGTTCACCAACAAAACACAAGGCCAGTATAACCTATAGACCCTATTGTAGTGCCCTATGCTGTGGTGTAATAGCCAGTATCCTGCTGTACAAGAATTTACCAACAAAACACAAGGCCAGTAGTATTGGAGCGTCCTACACTGTGGTATAATCACTGGTATCCTGCCTCACATGAGTTCACTAACAAAACACAAGACCAGTATCACCTATAGACCCTATTGGAGTGCCCTATGGTGTGGTGTAATAGCTAATATCCTGCCTCACAAGAGTTCACCAACAAAACACAAGGCCAGTATAACCTATAGACCCTATTGGAGTGCCCTGCACTGTGGTGTAATAACCGATATCCTGCCTCACAAGAGTTCACTAACAAAACACAAGACCAGTATTACCTATAGACCCTATTGGAGTGCCCTATGCTGTGGTGTAATAGCCAATATCCTGCCTCACAAGAGTTCACCAACAAAACACAAGGCCAGTATAACCTATAGACCCTATTGGAGTGCCCTGCACTGTGGTGTAATAACCGATATCCTGCCTCACAAAAGTTCACTAACAAAACACAAGACCAGTATTACCTATAGACCCTATTGGAGTGCCTTACACTGTGGTATAATAGCTGGTATCCTGCCTCACAAGAGTTCACTAACAAAACACAAGGCCAGTATTACCTATAGACCCTATTGGAGTGCCATGCACTGTGGTATAATAGCCGATATCCTGCCTCACAAGAGTTCACTAACAAAACACAAGACCAGTATTACCTATAGACCCTATTGGAGTGCCCTATGGTGTGGTGTAATAGCTAATATCCTGCCTCACAAGAGTTCACCAACAAAACACAAGGCCAGTATAACCTATAGACCCTATTGGAGTGCCCTGCACTGTGGTGTAATAACCGATATCCTGCCTCACAAGAGTTCACTAACAAAACACAAGACCAGTATTACCTATAGACCCTATTGGAGTGCCCTATGCTGTGGTGTAATAGCCAATATCCTGCCTCACAAGAGTTCACCAACAAAACACAAGGCCAGTATAACCTATAGACCCTATTGGAGTGCCCTGCACTGTGGTGTAATAACCGATATCCTGCCTCACAAAAGTTCACTAACAAAACACAAGACCAGTATAACCTATAGACCCTATTGGAGTACCCTGCACTGTGGTATAATAGCCGGTATCCTACCTCACAAGAGTTCACTAACAAAACACAAGGCCAGTATTACCTATAAACCCTATTGCAGTGCCCTATGCTGTGATATAATAACTGGTATCCTGCCTCACATGAGTTAACTAACAAAACACAAGGCCAGTATAACCTATAGACCCTATTGCTGCGCCCTATGCTGTGGTGTAATAGCCGGTATCCTGCCTCACAGGTGTTCACTAACAAAACACAAGGGGAGTATAACCTATAGACCCTATTGGAGTGTCCTGGACTGTGGTGTAATAGCCGATATCCTGCCTCACAAGAGTTCACTAACAAAACACAAGGCCAGTATAACCTATAGACCCTATTGGAGTGTCCTGGACTGTGGTGTAATAGCCGATATCCTGCCTCAAAAGAGTTCACTAACAAAACACAAGGCCAGTATTTCCTATAGACCCTATTGCAGTGCCCTATGCTGTGGTATAATAACTGGTATCCTGCCTCACATGAGTTAACTAACAAAACACAAGGCAAGTATTACCTATAGACCCTATTGGAGTGCCCTATGCCGTGTTGTAATAGCCGATATCCTGTCTCACAAGAGTTCACCAACAAAACACAAGACCAGTATAACCTATAGACCCTATTGGAGTGCCCTGCACTGTGGCGTAATAACCGGTATCCTGCCTCACAAGAGTTAACTAACAAAACACAAGACCAGAATAACCTATAGACCCTATTGGAGTGCCCTGCACTGTGGTATAATAACCGGTATCCTGCTTAACAAGAGTTCACTAACAAAACACAAGGCCGGTATAACCTATAGACCCTATTGGAATGCCCTATGCTATGGTGTAATAGCCGGTATCCTGCCTCACATGAGTTCACTAACAAAACACAAGGCAAGTATAACCTATAGACCCTATTGGAATGCCCTATGCTATGGTGTAATAGCCGGTATCCTGCCTCACATGAGTTCACTAACAAAACACAAGGCAAGTATAACCTATAGACCCTATTGGAGTGCCCTATGCTGTGGTGTAATAGCCGATATCCTGCCTCACAAGAGTTCACTAACAAAACACGAGGCCAGTATAACCTATAGACCTGATTGGAGTGCCCTGCACTGTGATGAAATAGCCGATATCCTGCCTCACAAGAGTTCACTAACAAAATACAAGGCCAGTATAACCTATAAATAATACAACACACAATTAAAAAGCGCCCCACACTCCACACAAATGCTCACAGTAAATGCACATCTAATATAACAATAAATATAACAATAAAAGGATATATGTCTGTAGAATGACATCCAAATTTCAAAGATTCTTTTACAAATCACATCACTGGGTTGCTGCCACCACTGGTACACGGTTCTGGAAACCGGATTAGCTACAGAAAATGAAAAAAAAAAGAAGCAGGGCGCAACCCCTCTAAGTGTAATATGTAAGTTTCAAACAGATTTTATTATATGATACAATTTCACACGCACAAAGTAGAACCTCAAACGTGTGAGGTATGGTTAAAGCACTGGGGAACAGCTCATGGGTCTCTTAAGGCAAGATTACTGCAGCTCTCAAATGCAGCCCACTTGGTCTGGAGGTCCGGTGTATGTGTCTCACTATAACCGAGTCATAGAGAATTCCACTCACAGATTCCAGTCACTCCTTAAGTCCTAGTACCGTCCCCAAATTAATTAAAATAATCCGTATTAAAAAAAACAAGCAGTTGATTAAAACACCAAGTTTTGTATAGCTACCACCACGCTCAATCCTCAAACAGCTGTTTCGCAAGTTCAAAGCCGGCTACTTTTTTTTTTTAATCAACTGCTTGTTTTTTTGAATACGGATTATTTTAATTAATTTGGGGACGGTACTAGGACTTAAGGAGTGACTGGAATCTGTGAGTGGAATTCTCTATGACTCGGTTATAGTGAGACACATACACCGGACCTCCAGACCAAGTGGGCTGCATTTGAAAGCTGCAGTAATCTTGCCTTAAGAGACCCATGAGCTGTTCCCCAGTGCTTTAACCATACCTCACACGTTTGAGGTTCTACTTTGTGAGTGTGAAATTGTATCATATAATAAAATCTGTTTGAAACTTACAAATTACACTTAGAGGGGTTGCGCCCTGCTTCTTTTCTTTTTCATTTCCAGTATAACCTATAGACGCTATTGGTGTGCCCTGCACTGTGATGTAATAGCCGATATCCTGCCTCACAAGAGTTCACTAACAAAACACAAGGCCAATATTACCTGTAGACCATATTGCAGTGCCCTGCACTGTGGTATAATAGCCGTTATCTTGCTGCATGAGAAGTCACCAATAAAACACAAGACCAGTATAACCTATAGACCCTATAGGAGTGCCATGCACTGTGGTATAATAGCCGGTATCCTGCCTCACAAGAGTTCACTAACAAAACACAAGGTCAGTGTAACCTATAGACCCTATTGGAGTGCCCTGCACTATGGTATAATAGCCGGTATCCTACCTCACAAGAGTTCACTAACAAAACACAAGGCCAGTATTACCTATAGACCCTATTGCAGTGCCCTATGCTGTGGTATAATAACTGGTATCCTGCCTCACATGAGTTAACTAACAAAACACAAGGCCAGTATAACCTATAGACACTATTACAGCGCCCTATGCTGTGGTGTAATAACCAGTATCCTGCCTCACAGGAGTTCACTAACAAAACACAAGGCCAGTATAACCTATAGACCCTATTGGAGTGTCCTGCACTGTTGTGTAATAGCTGATATCCTGCCTCACAAGAGTTCACTAACAAAACACAAGGCCAGTATTACCTATAGACCCTATTGGAGAGCCCAATGCTGTGGTGTAATAGCCGATATCCTGCCTCACAAGAGTTCACCAACAAAACATAAGACCAGTATAACCTATAGACCCTATTGGAGTGCCCTGCACTGGGGTGTAATAACCAGTATACTACCTCACAAGAGTTAACTAACAAAACACAAGACCAGAATAACCTATAGACCCTATTGGAGTGCCCTGCACTGTGGTATAATAACCGGTATCTTGCTTAACAAGAGTTCACTAACAAAACACAAGGCCGGTATAACCTATAGACCCTATTGGAATGCCCTATGCTATGATGTAATAGCCGGTATCCTGCCTCACATGAGTTCACTAACAAAACACAAGGCAAGTATAACCTATAGACCCTATTGGAGTGCCCTATGCTGTGGTGTAATAGCCGATATCCTGCCTCACAAGAGTTCACTAACAAAACACGAGGCCAGTATAACCTATAGACCCGATTGGAGTGCCCTGCACTGTGATGAAATAGCCGATATCCTGCCTCACAAGAGTTCACTAACAAAACACAAGGCCAGTATAACCTATAGACCCTATTGGAGTGCCCTGCACTGTGATGTAATAGCCGATATCCTGCCTCACAAGAGTTCACTAACAAAACACAAGGCCAATAATACCTATAGACCCTATTGCAGTGCCCTGCACTGTGGTATAATAGCCATTATCTTGCTGCATGAAAAGTCACCAACAAAAGACCATAAATAAAAAGAGAGAAGCGCTTAACCTGGCAACGAACAATAGTGTAATAGCTTGTTCTATGGCTAGTTACCACCCAAGAAGCAGCCTCTTTTTGCTCAATATGTGCCTTTCACAGAGAAGAACTTTCCTGAAGCATATCAGTCTGATCCTGACTTCACATTACAGTCCAGCCCGAATTACCAGGCAATCCCTGAAACAGCAAAACCCCAGACGTACATTTCGGCCTATTGTGGGCCTCGTCAGTGAGGTGCAGCCATATCCCTCTAGGCACACTGAGCAACGGGTCCACGTCTGGATTCCCGCATTACACTTAGGGAGACTTCCCTAAATGTCATAATTTGCATAAATAAAAAGAGAGAAGCGCTCAACCTGAGAACGAACAATAGCATAATAGCTTGTTCTATGGCTAGTTACCACCCAAGAAGAAGCCTCTTTTTGCTCAACATGTGCCTTTCACAGAGAAGAACTTTCCTGAAGCATATCAGTCTGATCCTGACTTCACAGTACAGTCCAGCCCCGAAATACCAGGCAATCCCTCTCTGAACGAGAGAAACAGCAAAACCTCAGATGTACGTTTCGGCCTATTGTGGGCTTTGTCAGTGAGATGCAGCCATATCCCTCTAGGCACACTGAGCAACGGGTCCATGTCTGGATTCCCGCATCACACTTAGGGAGACTTCCCTAAGTGTCATAATTTGCATAAATAAAAAGAGATAAGCGCTCAACCTGAGAACGAACAATAGCATAATAGCTTGTTCTATGGCTAGTTACCACCCAAGAAGCAGCCTGCATATAAGTAATAAGATTTGCTTTATCACTTACTGAAGCTGATTTTTTTATACAAGTCTGTTCTATATAACAGCAGGAGACACACTGAAGAATCTAATATTTGTTTACCTGTTGAGTGCAGTTGTGGTGTAATAGTTGTACTGCAGAAGAGCTGACCGGTGATGCACAAATAAATCAGAGTGTTCTGCTTATCAGCCAGTGTATAACAGTATATCAGTCTGATCCTGACAAAAAGCAGTCTAAACCCAGAATAGCAGGCAATCCTCCTCTGCACATGAGAAAACAACAAACACTGTATTCTCTCCGAGCCTTATCAGTGAATATGAATCATTTTACTGTTGTTTTATAATTGATTATTTGCGCTAGCTCGTTTACAGACAAAAGCTTATATTACACTCCAACAAATAAAGGCTGGATTACGAGTGGAGTGGGAGTTTGTGCTTCCGCTCGCCCATTAACTCCACTAGAAGTAAGCTTTTTGCGCGTGTCGATTAGCGAGTGTATTGAAGTTGAAAGTAAAAAGTTTTTGAGAGCTACTGAAATTCTATTGGCTATTCAAATCAGCCAATAGAATTTCAGTAGCTCTCATCCTATTGGCTGATTTGCACAGCCAATAGGATTTCAGTAGCTCTCATCCTATTGGCTGATTTGAATTTCAAAAATCAAATCAGTCAATAGGAATGCAAGGGATGCCATTTTGAAAAAGGCTCCCTTGCATTGAAGATTCAGTGTACGGCAGGATGATAGAAGACACCGCCGGGATGAAGATAGAAGACGCCGCCTGGATGAAGATAGAAGATGCCGCCTGGATGGATGAAGACCTCGCCATCTGGATGAAGACTTCTCGCTGCCTGGATGTCCGGACTTCAGAAACTGTAAGTGGATCGTCGTTAGTTTTTTTGGGGTGTTTTTTTTTAGATTAAGGTTTGGGCTTTTTTTTAGAAAGCTGAATGCCCTTTTAAGGACAATGTAAAAGAGCTGAATGCCCTTTTTATGGGCAATGCCCATACAAATGCTTTTTTCAGGGCAATGGGTAGCTTAGGTTTTTGTCAGTTAGGTTTTTTATTTTGGGGGATTGGTTGGGTGGTGCGTTTTACTGTTGGGGGTATTTGTATTTTTTTCCAGGTAAAAGAGCTGAATTGTTTAGGGCAATGCCCTACAAGGGATATTGGTAGTTTATTGTAGACTTACATTTTTTCAGTAGTGTTAGTTTTTTTAAATGTGTAATTTAGTTTATTTAATTAGTAGCTATTTTAATTTTAGTATAAACATTTCACAGGTAAGTTTTTATTCATTTTAAGATATGGATATTGTAATTTTAATTTAAAGTTAGGGGGTTGTTAGGTTTAGGGGTTAATAGTTTAATTTAGTTTTTTGCGATATGGGGGGCTGGCGGTTTAGAGGTTAATAGGTTTATTTAGTGGCGGTGATGTGGGAGGCCAAGGTTTGGGGGCTAATAACTTTATTTAGTGGCGGCGATGTCGGGAAGTGGCAGAATAGGGGTTAATAGCTTTATTATAGTGTTGGCGATGTTGGGGTGTGGAGGAATAGGGGTTAATAACTTTATTATAGTGGCGGCGATGTCGGGGAGCAGCGGAATAGGGGTTAATAACTTTTATTAGTGGCGGCGATGTTGGGAGTGACAGATTAGGGGTTAATAACTTTTATTAATGTTGGCGATGTCGAGGGCAGCAGATTAGGGGTGTTTAGACTTGGGGTTTGTGTTAGGTTTAAACATAACTTTTTTTCCCTCATAGACATCAATGGGAACCCCTGGGAGTTCGAAGTAACGGGAAGGGGACTTGACCGTTGGAGGAATTAGGCCTTGGGTGTGATTGGTTGGTACCTGTAAGGGGGCGGGCTTAGCATGCGCTGTTACGCATTTAAGGAAAGAGCGGGAGAATCTGTCATCAGATTATTTATCAAACCTTTCTGGAAAGTGCTTGTTAATTGGTAATTTGTGATGGCGCATTTTGATGCGATTTTTGACCAACTTAAGTTGGAAGCTGCCAAAATGGGCCCTACCTGGCTCGAAGATAAGTTACGTCCATTGTTTAGCCCGGTTATCGAACCCAGGGAGGATATCGTGGATGTTGCATCGAGACCTGTGAGGCGTTCGAGGCCCCCAGTTCGTTCGGATCCAGATCCGGAGGGGGGTAATAACGGTCGGAGAAAATCCAGCCCCAGTCCGGGGTTAAAGGCGGCTGTGAGGAAGAAGTCAAGTTCTAGTTCCGGAAGTCGGCAGGCCGGAGCAGAGGTTGCGGATAATGCGATGCTGTCCGGGAGCACTTGTTCCCTTCCGGAACAATTCGTAGAGCCTGTAATGAAGGGTGATTCTTTGCCTAAGGGTAAGATGGCCAATTTAGGCCAAAAAGTAGCATTTAAGGGAAAAAGGCAAGCTAGTAAAAGTGACGGCCCGCCGAGGCCTAGTTTGCCGTGTGGGGGTAAGGAGCAAGTGAGTATAGGTAGTTTAGGAAGTGCCTTAGTGAAAAAGAAAGGTGAGGGTTTGAATGTGTTGGGGCTGACTGAACTACCTCAGGCGGTTTCAGAACAGTTACATAATGTTTCAAAAACGGCACAGATTTTAAGACCTTGTAGTAATATTGAGGAACAGGCTTATCGAGTGTTAGACGAGAGGGTGGAAGGGCCTGAAGTCAGTGAGAGTCAGCATGACACCGAGGTTGATAACGGTGTTGAAGAATTAGCTTTATATTTAGATTCTTCTGAGGAGGATTTTATTCCACCTTCTCCCAGTGTAGTTAACCCTATTCGCCAGTTTAAACCGTCAGTAAGGGTCCCGAGTGATTTGGTTTTAAAGGGTGAGTTAAGAAATTTGAGGGATAGGAATGTTGACGTAATTAAAAATTTACCTGTCTCTAATGATGTTTTTCTTTTAGAAGGGAATGAGACTGGGTCACGGCCTGAGAATTCCCCGGGTCTTTTAATGGTGGGAAATGACGGCCTAAGTGGGGATGCTTATGGTCTGCAGGAATCCTGGACGGAAAATATCAGGCTGGATATTGAGGACGGCGTTCCGGGGGCGGAACGTTTTAATGCAAGGGGAGAAGAAACAAGGGTGAGTACGGCCAACAATCTTAATTTTGGTCTTCAGGGCATGATGGGTCAGAGTATTAATAATACGTTACATAGCTCGGTTAACTCTGTTCAACGTCCAAACAGGTCTGGGATTGGGAGAATACAAGGTAGAGGTAGACAACGCAAGAGGTATGGGGATTTAAAGGGAGAAGGGTTTGAGGTTCCATCTGCTAAGAAGGGTAAGTGTTTTTTAGTGGATAGTAGGTTGGGTATGTCTACAGCTAGTAGGGGCATTGGAATTTGGGCACCTTCTGGGGGTTTGTCACATGTTTCTTTTTTGCAGGCGGAAAAAGGTCAGCAATTAATGGCTAATACGGATCCCAGGACTACTGGTTTCCAGAATATAGAGAAGGTTACGGCTGCATCTCAAGGGGTTCAGTCTGCAGCGACTCAGGATCCGAGTACAGGTAATGAGGGATCCGGGGTGGTGAATCTGAATGTGGGGGTTGATACAGTTGATGTGCATGCTGATCCTTTATCTATAACTGTTGTAGCGGGTTTAAGGGACTTGTTAGCCAAATTAGAAGGAGCCAAAGTCCCGGGGGGAGTTGCCAATTCATGGGTTCCCCCTGAAGTGGCTCTCCAAAATGGGGTATTAGGGATTGTTGGTGAGGGAACAAAAGATGTAGGGTCGGTACCCCAATCTCAAATGGTCGGTTTATCCCAGCAAAAGGTGGCTAATATCGATAATAAAGCGTCTGGGGGTCCCGAGCTGAAGATTGCTGACACGGCTTTGGCCAGGTCTTGTTTGTGTTCTATCTTGCCTTTGGGTATGCATTTGACGGTTGAGTTAAGGGAAAAGATATACAAGAGAGAATTTATTGAATTATTTTCCCTCCTTCCTCTTGATCAGTCTTTTGAGATACCTGAAGACTCAAAAAAGGAGGAGGAGGAAAGGAAAAGACGTTACAGAAAATTACCGAAAACATTTACTAACTGGTTCCAGGCTTTTGTTATTTATGCTAGTGTATTTGCTGTTAAGTTCCCTGATCAAGGCGCGGCCCTCTTTTGCTATTTAGATGAAATTGCCGCTGCTCAGAGAACATATGGTGGTATGGCTTGGTGGTTTTATGATGAACAATTTAGACAACGTTTGTCGGTTAAGCCTGAGATGAAATGGGACGATCGTGATATGGGTCTATGGTTAAAAGTGATGACCCCGTTAAGGTCTTCGCAGCCTTTTCGCGGGGGTGCCGGCGGGTCTCTTCAAAGCGGTTCGTCGGCAACAGTCAAAAAAGGTTTCTGTTTTGCTTTCAATGAAAAGTTCTGTAAATGGGGATCGTCCTGTAAATTCAGACACGAATGCTCAGGGTGTGGGGGATCCCACCCTTCCATTAAGTGTTTCAAAAAGAACAAATTGGGAGGAACCCAGGAGCTTCCTGAAAAAGGGATTAACTCCGGTGAGGCTAAGCGGGATGGAGCTGTGGCTCGTACTCTATGCTAAACAGAAGGGCTGTGGTGATAAGGCCTTGTTATTGCTACATGGTTTTGAGTTTGGTTTCAGAATCCCATCTTCAGGGGGTGTTGTTCATTACAGGGGTAACCTTAAGTCTGCTAGAGAATGGCCTGAGGTTGTCAGGATTAAGCTTGAGAAGGAGGTTTCTTTGGGTCGAATGGCAGGTCCTTTTAAAATCTCTCCTATCCCCCATTTGCGTATTTCTCCTTTAGGAGTGGTTCCTAAGAAAGAGCCTGGTAAATTTCGTCTAATTCACCACTTATCCTTTCCAAAAGGTGGATCTGTTAATGATGATATTCCGGATGAATTATCGTCTGTGTCTTATACATCATTTGACATGGCAGTTAATTTGGTTAGAGAGGCTGGTCAATTTGCTTTAATGGCTAAAGTGGATATTGAGGCGGCTTTTCGGTTACTTCCAGTTCATCCTTCTTCACATTATCTTTTGGGTTGTTGTTTTGAGGGTTTTTCTACATCGACCTCTGCCTCCCGATGGGTTGTTCTATTTCTTGTTCTTTGTTTGAGTGTTTTAGTTCTTTTTTGGAATGGGTCGTTAAATTCAAGTCTGGAGTCTCGTCAGTAGTTCATTATTTGGATGATTTTCTTTTTGTTGGTCCCCCTGATTCGGATGTTTGTTTGAAGTTAAGGGATTGTTTTTATTCAATGGCATCTGATTTTGGGGTTCCTATTGCAATGGAAAAATCTGAGGGTCCAGTTACGGCCCTTAAATTTTTGGGTATTACAATCGACTCTGAAAGTATGGAATGTAGGCTACCTGTGGAAAAGATTGTGGATTTGTCAGAAATGATTCAGCAATTTTTGGCGGTCCGTAAGGTGACTTTGAGAAAAATGCAATCTTTGCTGGGAAAATTGAATTTTGCTTGTAGAATCATTCCTATTGGTAGAGTTTTTTCTAGAAGAATGTCATTGGCTACGTCTGGTGTTAGTAAGCCTCATCATTTTGTAAGGATTAAAAAAGGCCACAAGGATGATTTGAAAGTTTGGTTGGAATTCCTTAAAAACTTTAACGGTGTTGCAATATTTATGGAAGCTAGGATCTCTAATGTTGATTTGGATTTGATAACTGATGCAGCTGGGGGTGTTGGTTTCGGGGCTTATTTTCAGGGGCATTGGTGTGCAGAGGTGTGGCCTCAAGAGTGGGTCAATTTGGGTTTAACAAGGAACCTATTTTTCCTTGAACTATTTCCGATTCTGGTGGCTCTGTTTGTGTGGGAAGTTGATTTGATGAATAAATCCATATTGTTCCATACGGATAATATGGGTGTTGTTTCTGCTATTAATTCTTTATCGGCATCATCATTACCAGTTTTGCGTTTATTAAGAGTACTAGTCCTGAAATGTTTAAGTATGAATGTATTTGTCAGGGCAAAACATATCCTTGGTAAGCTTAATTTGATAACAGATTCTTTATCTCGTTCACAGTGGTCTCGCTTTCGAGAGTTGGCTCCTCAGGCGGATGTAGCTGGAACGATGTTTCCTGTCCAACTTTGGAAGCTTGGGACGGAGGATTGGCTGAATTAATTAAAAAATCTTTGGCTCCAGGTACTTGGTCGTCCTATGTATCAGTTTGGAGGGAATGGGAAATGTGGTTATGTCAATCTGAAATTAAAGAAGGGTCTGATGATGTCATGGGTTGCTTATTGGAATGGATGTGGCATTGGGGAAATTTGGGTTTGTCACCATCTAATATGGAAAGAAGATTGGCGGCCCTTGCTTTTAGATTTCGTTTATTAGGTTTGTCTGATGTTACAAAAGTTTTTTGAGTACGTCAAGTTCTTAAAGGCTTGAAGAAAAAGGCAAAGGTTAGAGATAAGAGAAGGCCTATTACATTTTCTTTACTTAAAATTTTTTGGGTAGTATTAGCAGAGATTTGTGCATCAAGATTTGAAATAATATTGTTCAGAACGGCCTTTGTATTGGCCTTTTTTGGGGCATTTAGAATTTCGGAATTGGTAAGCCCTAGCAAAAAAGTTTCAGGAGGTTTACAAAAAGAAGATGTAATATGGAACGATAGCAGGGTAGAAATATTACTGAGAAGTAGTAAAACGGACATATATGGGAAAGGCAAGAACATAGTGCTGTTCCCTAGTGGTGGAGAGATATGTCCATATCAGGTAATGATGCTTTATGGGTCCATACGGCCTTTGCAGGATGGCCCTTTGTTGGTTCACTCAGATGGTTCTTTTTTATCACAGTATCAATTTAGAGCCATTTTAAAAGGTTCAATTGTTTTATTGGGTCTTAATCCTTTAGAGTTCGGATCTCACTCTTTCCGGATTGGAGCTGCTACTGAAGCTGCTATGTTAGGTCTCAGAGAGGATATAGTAAAAAAGATTGGTAGATGGGGTTCAAGTCGTTATAAATCCTATGTTAGGCCTGATTTAAGGTTTTATATAAAAAAAAACCCCCCAAAAAAAACCCCTTGAATAGAGCGTATGTTTTGGAATGTTTGAGCTGTAATCATCCTGAATACTTTCTTTATTTCTTTTATTTTAGGTGTGAGGATCGTATGGGTGATGGGGCATTTGTTTATATACTGGGCCAATGCTGAGTCCAGTAAGAAAATGGGCGGCCTTCAGCTCGGGTGTCCAGTTGATCAATGGGAGGTCAAATGGTTTGGGATTAGGGGCATGTGCTGGGAACTCTTGTTTCCGTTGTTTCTAGACTATGGCAGATTTTTTCCCCGTCCTGATGTTTTGATAGTGCATTTGGGGGGGAAATGATTTAGGTATGATTCCTCAAAAAGAATTAGTGAGAAGAATTAAAAGGGATCTGGGCAATATAAAGGAGCTTTATCCCGGAATAAAAATAGTCTGGTCACAGATTACTCCTAGGCTGGTTTGGAGATCAGCGAGGGATTACGATAGGCTAGAAAAGAGCCGCAAGAAAATTAACAAAATAGTTAGCTCTTTTGTTAAAAGGTTGGGGGGAAGTGTAGTTTTCCACCCAGATTTCGAAGTAGACGGGGCGGAGGAATTTTACTTAAAAGATGGTGTTCATTTTAACCAATTTGGGCTGCAGCTATTTCTTTTTGATATAAAAGAATCGTTGGGAAAAATGTTGGGTTTGGCGGGACTGGGCTGTTCGGTCAGTCCAGTCGGTGGCGGGGGTGCTAGTTCCCAGACAAATATGGTATGCAATATGGCCAAGTGATTTGGAGGATTTTAAGTAGTTGCCTCTCCATGGGGTGAGTGGGCAACTGGTTTTATAGGGGCAAGGGGTTCCCTATTAAAGTGTAGGTGTCCTTGGACGGACTCAACAGGGATATAGTTGAGTCCAGTTGTTGAATAACGGCCATCTTGTTTTGTGGGTTTGGGAACTAGCACCGCTGTGGGGAATTGACAGTTTTATTTGACAGTTTTGATTGGAATGTTATTTATGAACATCAGGTATGTTCTGTTAAAAAATGTTTGAAAATATTTATTACACAATATTTAACTTGTGATGTTAATAAAATGGCTGCGGCCAAATTTTATACCAAAGTTGTGTGTAACTCTTTATTTATAGTTATTATGTTAGCTTATAATGGTTATAAGGTTAAGGCCGGGGATTGACGACTTTAAAGGTCAGGGAACCCCTGGGAGTTCGAAGTAACAGGAAGGGGACTTGACCGTTGGAGGAATTAGGCCTTGGGTGTGATTGGTTGGTACCTGTAAGGGGGCGGGCTTAGCACGCGCTGTTACGCATTTAAGGAAAGAGCGGGAGAATCTGTCATCAGATTATTTATCAAACCTTTCTGGAAAGTGCTCCCTCCCTCCCTCCCTAATTTTGTTTTCCTTCCTTGTTTCGTGTTCGTCGCAGCAAGGCGGGGGTGCTAGTTCCCAGACAAATATGGTATGCAATATGGCCAAGTGATTTGGAGGATTTTAAGTAGTTGCCTCTCCATGGGGTGAGTGGGCAACTGGTTTTTTTTTTTTTTTTTTTTTTTATTGAGGTTATACAAAGAAAATATCATATACAGATTACCACAGAACATAAGATAAAAATTTCAATAAAACAAAGAACAATGTTAATACGTGAAATCTTCATAAATAACAGAAATAGGTAAACTTCTGGAACCTCAGTTTTAAATATTCTCCTTAAATAGTTTCCTCACTGGTCGCAATAGATCCCTCTTGGACCTACACAAGACTTAAATGATCTAGCGGAGGAAAATTAGTATCTGAATATTTGGTTCTTACACCTCCTTTGGCACACTAAGTCACTCTTGGACTTTCGAATTATTATGTGATAAATAACGGGGGTGGATATTTAATGATATAGGGCCACTTTTGGACCCTTTAGAAAAGAAAACTAAGGAACTATGGAGATTGGAGACAAACTAAACAGGATAATACCAACTTACTTCAAGCTTAGCATACTTAAAATAAAATGAACCCATAGGCTATTGGTTAGTAATTTCCATTGAAGGATTAAGAATTGTACACCCAAAAAAAAATAAAAAAAATAAATAAAAGTAACTAAACTTTTTGGGCAGCTGAAAATTGGATTATACTATTGGAGGGGGTTTAAAGGACTAGGAAGGCCTCTGTGAGAAATAATGCAAAGCAGATACATGTTATTTAACCTTAGTTGTACCTACGCTAGCCCAGTATTATAACAATTAATATACAGGTGAATGCAGTCAATGATTATTCAATATTACTATCCAGCTTTGTAAAAGAAAAATACAGTCATAATATCAGTATATCTGATACCACCGGTTGTATGCAGTTATCAGGGTTGATAATATAAGCTGAGGAATGGAACATACGTAGAAGGTAGAGGGGTCATTTCTTAACCTAGCATATCCTTAGGGAATATAGAGCTTGGACTAGTGGGGAGGGACTGCTAAAACTGGGAGGAGCATTGGCTCAATATGTGGGGATTAGCTCTACCATAAACTAGTTGTCTATGTTAAACCATGTCTGTGAAAGGTGTAGTTGAATGGCCATGAAATACATAAATACACACATCCACAGTACCTAGATCCATTCTGGGGTATACAGTCCTATCTGACTCTATGGTGGGTTTGTTCCCATGTTCCAGCAAATTTTAACCATTAATAAGCATGGGGAAAACTGACTTAAAAAGGGGGTAAAGAAAACTTGTTTCACACATACAAACTCAACCATATGAGACTACAAAGGAATTAGTTGCGAGCCCATTAAAGCCATAGAGGGCATTACCAACATAATAGCGATAATAAAACATACAGCATAATACACCCTAGTCTGGCATTGCAAAGTTGGAGCTAGCTGACAGAGTTGTATTTAGGGAAGCATAGGACATATTATAAGTGAGGACCGGTTTGGTTATTGTGTGCTTTTGGTTGATGAGACATCTGTCCTGCCAAAGTGGGAAAGTTAAAGTCTGGTAATATGTCCCCTGAAGAGAAAAAGTTAATTCTAGGTTGCAATGGAGAGGACTTGAGCAGGGAAACATATATATAGGTGTCTGAGGGCAGTGTACTTTAACACAGTAATACCCCCAAAAATTGTGAGTGTTATTTCGCAACGCAGGCTTGTGGATTGTCATCAGGGTTGCCTGAAGAAAAGTCTGCCATGCGACTTCAATTAAGAGGGGCGTTTAACCTACCCCGGTTTTAAGTGACCGTGCCGAGTGCTGTTGCATGAAGCTGTGCGGGATAGAAGGTATCTCCCTCGGCTGTTCTGCTTGCTGCTTGCTCGTCTGAGTTAGGGATGCCGTTTCTCTGTGAGCCCTTTGGGATAGCAGCGATTCCGTTGTGCCTATTGCCTGTCGCAGGCCAAACGCCCTCTCCCACACTGTGTCATATCGCGGCATAGTAAAGATGTAGCCCTCAAGAGTGACAGGCATCTCGGATCCTCCCAAGCCTCCGAGTCCAAGCCAGACCTTAGTCAACATATGGGGACTCAGCAAACCGCTGATTTCTGGAGGTAATTTGTCCCCTTCATATACAAACGGACTGACCTCCTGAAAATGAGTAACATGAGCCGATAGCAGAGCTCCATTCCCTGGTGTCTCCGGACTTAATCCCTCAGATCTGAAGTCCCTTTTCAGGCAAGTTTCGCCATTAGGTGAAGGTTGTGGGGCCTCTTTGGTTGGATTGACAGGAGATAGTTGGGTCGGGTGCGGGAGAGATTTATTATGCAGCTCCTGCAAAGGCTGCCTCTTTCCTTTTATATTAGCACATAACGCTTGTAGGGAACTAAATTCTTCATTGAGTACTGCGTGGAGCTTATTATGATGTTCCTCCAGCAAGGCTCTGACTTCACTCAGGAACAGTTTAGAGTTCAGCGCCATTTTGAAAACGATAATGCGAGGGTTTAAGGTAAATATGGTATGTCCCTCATTACCAAAGAAAGCAGAGTTTCTGTTGTAGAGAAGTAAGTCATCAGCTATGCTCCGTAGTTATAAAGATTGGTAGTGTCTTCTGCGCACTCAGGGCACAGCTAGTTGTGGGGACAGGCTGAGGCTTCTATAATAGGGGAAGGCCTCAAAGTGCAAAGTCCGGTACTGAGGGCTATAGAGCCTAGTCACTATTCAAAAACCCTATATATTGAATTCGGACTTCTTCAGTCCAGCCTCTCCACTGTTTTAAGCAAGGTGTTGCTAAAAATGCACTGCTAAATCAGGTTCCAGTGAAGATAGCTTGAGGAGCTGAAGCTCAGTGCGACCTGTAAGATGGCCGCCGCCCGGGTGTCCGGGCAACTGGTTTTATAGGGGCAAGGGGTTCCCTATTAAAGTGTAGGTGTCCTTGGACGGACTCAACAGGGATATAGTTGAGTCCAGTTGTTGAATAACGGCCATCTTGTTTTGTGGGTTTGGGAACTAGCACCGCTGTGGGGAATTGACAGTTTTATTTGACAGTTTTGATTGGAATGTTATTTATGAACATCAGGTATGTTCTGTTAAAAAATGTTTGAAAATATTTATTACACAATATTTAACTTGTGATGTTAATAAAATGGCTGCGGCCAAATTTTATACCAAAGTTGTGTGTAACTCTTTATTTATAGTTATTATGTTAGCTTATAATGGTTATAAGGTTAAGGCCGGGGATTGACGACTTTAAAGGTCAGGGGTTGCATTACGGAGCTTTTTACACCACGCTTCAGGTGTTAGTTTATTTTCTAACATTCTCTCTCTATTGATGTCTATGGGGAAAGTGTGCACGAGCACGAGCACATCAAATTAGCCCTTGGCTTTTGTGCTGTATAGAGCTTTTCAGAAACTTGAAATGGCAGCGCTATGGAGGTTGAAATAACACAAATTTTGTTGCGTTCGTTTCGCACCCTCTATAGCGCAAAACTTGTAATCTAGGCGTTTGTACAATAAAACCATAAAATATCAAATACATCCTCATGCCTGAAAATAAGTAAAAATGGTAATTTTAACCTGATGTGTTTAAAGATAAGAACCATCTCTTGATGTTTAACACATTAAATAAAATGAGTAGAGGTCAAAAATTTAACAAGGAAAATAACAATGTTGTGTTGTTTTTAGGAGGTAATAACTTTGTGCATTAGGGTAAAACAGCAGGAGCCACTTGTGATCACTGGTATAAGATAGTCACAATGGTGTCCACCACAATCTAATGATTTTCCTACCATAAAGGATTGTGACCCACCCAAGTATCGTCTGACATTATTGAATGAAAACAAGTTGGTGTTACAAAGAGACTACAATAGAAAGATATATCTAATGATACAGACATTTCATATTTAACTCACTTCAGTCAAACTGAAGGTACTGCCCCAAGGGGCTAATAACTGAATGTGCTGCTGATACAAGCTATATAAAGAGATATAATCTAGTAAACAGAAAGCTTCTTCACTGAAGAGCTTACAATTATATTAAAGGAATAACGAGGAGCTTACAATCTACAGCAGAGGGAGAGGACTAGTTAACCTCCAGAGCTGACCTGTAGACCATGGAATCATTTGGAACTGGAAATAATGACTTTTTACACTGTGAAAACCAATACTCCATATTTTACCCAACAAAATACCTACAGATCATATCTAGTCACTTTTTCTCTTAACTAATTCATCCCCACACACAGTGATGTAAGAACTGACCTTCTAGTCCAAAAATAAACTGGTAGAGCATTTGATTTTAAAACAAATATTCTTCTTTTGCTACGTGTTTATCTCCGGGGCCACTCCAAATGAGGATGGTGAGCCATTCAGAAGAAAGTATACTTGTGTATGCTCAAAATCACTGGCCATATCTTCATCTGGAGCAAGATAGGGGTACCCCAGAAATGTAACATTGGCTAATTTGTTAACCCTCTTAATATGGTACTAATATAATAATTAAATGTACTTTGTGAGCAGCTTGAGGGCTATAGGTTTTTGTTGTTTCAGTGAGATGAGAGTATCTATGCTAGGAAAACCAAGAAGCTGAAAGTCTAGAATCAAATAGTAATATGGGTGATGCTGACTTATTATATCAAATGTTCTTTCTTCTCTTCTCTAAGTAGTCTTTGGTAAAAAAAAAAAACAATCATACGTAGGTAGGCTCAGGAGCAGCAATGCCCTACTGGGAGGTAGCTGGTGATTGGTGGCTGTACATGTTTGCCTCTCATTGGCTCACTCAATAAGCTATCTCATAGCAGAGCATTGTTGCTCCTTGAACAATGGATACCAATAGTATAAAGCAAATTTGATAATAGAGGTAAATTTGAAAGTTGTTTAAAATTGTATTTTGTATCTGAACCATGAAAGAAAAATGTTGGTTTCATATCCCTTTAAGGAAAAAATAAATAAATATAAAACACTTCATATTTGTCCAAGTTTGTGGGTGAGTAAAATGGTAAGAACTGGTTGTCTCATGAGTTATAGGAGAAGGAAATCTGATTGACCCCAAATGAAGCAGTGTTCAGTGTGTGTCCTACAGAATTTAATTAAAGTGTCTCCCTAGCACCCACGCTAAGAGAGCACTGACTCAGATCCTCTGCTTCGTTCTCTCCACTTATCTTATGCAATAAATGAACTTCACACAAAAACTATCTCCCAGATTGAGAGCGCGAACTCTGCTCATTTACTGAAATCTGCTCTGCGATAGGAAGCGCTGCCTATATCCTCCATTATTCCTTTTATTACCTTAATTAACTTGTCACACGAATATATTGAGCCATTCAACTGGATTCTTTTTACTTATTTATTCATTTTGCGACTGTTACTTGAACAATCACAGAGAGGGAAATGTTAGCTTAGCTAATGCATCTACAGACCTGAGTGTTTTCTAATTTTCTATATAAACCGTCATAATAGTTAGCATTTATTTATATAGCACTATCACATTCTGCAGCTCTTCATAGTACTGAACAGTTATTATGCATCGCTGGAAAAAAAAATGAACACAAGAATGTGAGTTCTAAGCTCAGACAGATCACACACTAAATTAAAAGTCACTTCTAGAGTTGGCACCAAACTGGAGTGAGGTCCAACCAAACCAAAAGCTTGGATATAGTCTTGGACGTGACTCACCCAGCAGACATGATGACATACAACTGCAATGAAGTTGGAACCTAGCAGCAGGAGTTAAAAAGTATCAGCCACATATACAGTAAATCGGAGGGTAGCAAGTCATTCTACTGCTATCCATGAGACAAAACTAATAAGGGCAATGGAGAATTTAAGCTATGAGGAGAGGTTAGCTGGGTCTGTTTTCTCTAGAAAAAAGGCGCTTGAGAGGTGACATGATTACTTTATATAAATATATTCAAGGCCCATATACAGAGATGGCAGAAGCTCTGTTTATTTCAAGAAAACTTAAGGTTGGAGGAAAGGAGATTTAATCTTCTGCAAACTAAACATTTTATCACTGTAAGAGCAATAAAATTGTGGAACTCATTACCAAAGGAGGTAGTGAATGCCAATACCTTAGATAAATTTAAAAATGGTTTGGATACATTTCTGGCTAGAAACAGAATTCAGGGATATGAATGCTTGTGATAAATGGGTCACTTTTTTAATGGGATTAATTTAAGCTCAACTGGATCTTTTTTGTAAATATATTAGATTTGTATAGGTTGAACTTGAGGTACTTCAGTCTTTTTTTTAACCTCATCTACTATGTTACTATGTTAAAGCAGATTAGGCAAGGGTATGACACAAGCAGTATGGAAAGTCCAGGTAGCAAAATTGTATCCAAAATACAAGTCCAAAAGCACCAAAAATGTGAACCTACACTCAAGGCAACCAGTAATGCAGGGGTGCTGGAATACTTGGAATTGGTGTCATAAAAAGGAGAAAGTTTACCATACAATTCCACATTAAAAATGGTGTATTTAGCAGAAAGATGTGACAAATCCACAACAAAGTAGAGTAAAAAATACAGATAAGAGAAGACACAAAGCTAAGTAAGACCCAAGAACAACATTGCGGGTCTGATGAAGCGCATGTACTCATGCGTGAAATGCGTCAGATCGTTGGGAATGAACCAGTAATCTGTATGTTCTACACATAATAAACCGTTGATTAATAAAAGAAGCAAGGACACAGTCATCCCTTTTTTTCTTCATACATATAACAAGACTGGAGGTGTGACAGACACAGACTTTTGAAGTAATGAGGAATGAAAACAGGAAATCTGGCCCCAAAAGATAAAGGGGCGGGTGGGGTAAGGTGCATTAAAATGAACAAATCATAAACAAGTAAGGAAGCATTGCTTTAAAGGGACACTGAAGTGAAAATGACATTTTCATGATTCAGATAGAGCAGCAATTTTAATCAACTTTCTAATTTACTCCTATTATAATTTTTCTTCCCCTTCTCTTGGAATCTTCATTTGAAAAGCAGGAATTTATGCTTAGAAGCCAACCCATTTTTTGGCTCAGAACATGGGTTGCACTTGCTTATTGGTGGCTAAATATAGCCACCAATCAATCAGCAAGCTCTTGCCATGGTGCTGAACCAAAAATGGGCTGGCTCCTAAGCTTACATTCCTACTTTTTCATATAAAGATACCATAAGAATGAAGGAAATTTGATAATAAGAGTAAATTAGAAAGTTGCTTAAAATTGCATGATATATCTGAATCATGAAAGAAAAATTTGTTTAAACATTTTGGGGATGAATTATCATTGTGCGAGCGGACATGATCCAATATTCATGTCCACTGCACATCGATAAATGCCGACAGCATACACTCTCGGCATTTATCAATGCACCAGCAGTTCTTGTGAACTGCTGGTGCAATGCTGCCCCCTGCATATTCACGGCCAATCGGCCGCTAGCATGGGGTGTCAATCAACCCGATCGAATCTGATTCCTGGCGATGTCTGTCCGCTGCCTCAGAGCAGGTAGACAGGTTATGGAGCAGCCAGAAACACAGGGCATCAAACTCCATACGGAGCTTGAAAAATATGCCCCTTTAAAGGGCCATAATAACCAAATGTTTAAACACTTGAAAGTGATGCAGTATAGTTGTAAAAAGCTGACTAGAAAATATCTCCTAAACATCTCTATGTAAAAAAGAAATATATTTTACCTCAAAAGTTCTTCAGAAGCCACATCCCATTGTAAAGGATTTCTAAGCAGCATTTTAGTGTGTCTGTCCTGGGACAGCTGAAAGGATGAACTCTCATATTATTTCACCAATCAGGTAAAGGAAGCTTACTATGAAATCTCATGAGAGTTAAGTCAAATCTCATGAGATCACAGTAAGAGTTCATGACCTCAGCACTGCTGATGCTGATTGGCTGCTGTTCATTTCTTCATTTTTTATTTTTTTTTACCTGCAGCTGGGATCAGCTGAGTATAACTTTTTACACAGAACTTACTCTGCTGAGCTGAGGAGATTGTGAGGTAAAATATCTTCCTTTTTTACATAGAGATGCTCAGGTGATATTTTCCTGTCAGCTTTTTACAGTTATACTGCATCAGTTTCAAGTGATTTAGCATATGAGTATTATGTCCCTTTAAGTATTCTTAAGAATCGAATGATAAATGCTGGCATATTACCAACACTTGGTGTGAGGAGCTTTGATAGTCTATAGGTATCAGCTAGGTGACTATTTAGGCAAAGATAGTTGGGGATAGGGCATGGAGGATCTACCTGTAAAAACTATTTAATATATGGGAGCTAGTGAAGGGATTTGCACGGAGGAGAAAGAGCCGAAGATTGACACATGAGACAGGGAAATTTGGCAGCATCTATAGAGCTAAACTGGAAGAAGTTCAAAGTCATCAAGATTAGATATAAGGAGTGGATCATGGGTTCCCATTTACCTACTCTCAATTACATTCAGGACTATATGGCAAAAATAAATTATATGAGTGTGTGAGATGTTGTGACTTCAAATCCCAGAAGTGTCGCTTGTACAGACATCACATCTTCAACAGATTATCACATTTTTTTCAAAAGCTAATAACTTATGTGAAGTTGTTTTCATGACATTCTGCAAAAAATAACTATTCTTCAAAACCCATAGGGCAAGATTACAAGTCGCGCAATGTGGTCTATTTGCAATCAATTTCCATTGCGCAGCTATTATAAGTTTTGAAAAATTGTGATTGCGCGTGTGCATTCCCATTTTACGTAACAATCTAGTGACACTCATATTAACACAGTCTAATAAAATGTATTTAAAAAAATATTGCAAACAAAAGTTATAAGGAAACAAAGATACAAGATCTCAATTGATAGGAAAAAAAGCAGACGCAGGGATTTTGCATTGACATACATACACATACATAGAGAAACATGCATTTATATGTATAGAGTTATGTTTAACTATAAAGATAATGACAATGACACATTACAATCTTATGCACATTAAACAATATCTGAGGGATTTTTAAAGCGATATTCGCATATAGATCTCGAGATATCTAGACACATATATATTCATATACATATCTCGCTATAAATAGATATATCAGTCCAAAATCATCACATATATAGAGAAATATTTATTTATAAATACATAGAACATATTCTGTTACGAAAACATTTAGCCTTATGAATTATTTGCATTTTTATGTTCACTTTTCAAGGAGAATAACTCATGGGCTTTGCGTAATATATTAGGATTTTTTTTTTATATTTGTCTTCTCCATTGACTTCTATAGAGAATTCGTGAAAGGGCACGCAATTTGACTGTTTTGATTACGTGGCTTAACGTGCGTGCAAAATAAGTTATTTTGCAACTTGTAATAGCTGTTCAACCCAATTGCAAAACAGCCATAACGCGCACTCGCCTAGATTACAAGTTCTGCGTTAGCTTTGAAAAGCAGCGTTAAGGGGTCCTAACGCTGCTTTTTAACGCCCGCTGGTAATACGAGTATGGCAGGTACAGGTGTACCGCTCACTTTTCTTCCACGACTTTTGGCTACTGCAAATCCCCTTATGTCAATTGCGTATCCTATCTTTTTAATGGGATTTGCCTAACGCTGGTATTACAAGTCTTGGAAGAAGTGAGCGGTACAGCCTCTACCTCCATATTAAAGTCAGTAGTTAAGAGTTTTATGGGCCAACGCCGGAACATAAAGCTCTTAACTAAAGTGCTAAAAAGTACACTAACACCCATAAACTACCTATTAACCCCTAAACCGAGGCCCCCCCACATCGCAAACACTATAATAAAATTATTTAACCCCTAATCTGTTGACCGGACATCGCCGCCACCTACATTATACCTATGAACCCCTAATCTGCTGCCCCTAACATCGCCGACACCTACATTATATTTATTAACCCCTAATCTGCCCCCCCCAACGTCGCCGCCATCTACCTACACTTATTAACCCCTAATCTGCTGACCGGACATCGCCGCCACTATAATAAATGTATTAACCCCTAAACCACCGCACTCCCGCCTCGCAAACACTATAATACATTTTATTAACCCCTAATCTCCCGCCCCCAACGTCGCCGCTACTATAATAAAGTTATTAACCCCTAAACCTAAGACTAACCCTAACCCTAACACCCCCCTAACTTAAATATAGTTTAAATAAAACAAAATAAAATTACTATAATTAAATAAATTAATCCTATTTAAAACTAAATACGTACCTATAAAATAAACCATAAGATAGCTACAATATAACTAATAGTTACATTGTAGCTATTTTAGGATTTATATTTATTTTACAGGCAACTTAGTATTTATTTTAACTAGGTACAATAGCTATTAAATAGTTAATAACTATTTAATAGCTACCTAGTTAAAATAATTACAAAATTACCTGTAAAATAAATCCTAACCTAAGTTACAATTAAACCTAACACTACACTATCAATAAATTAATTAAATAAAATACCTACAATTACCTACAATTAAACCTAACACTACACTATCAATACATTAATTAAATACAATATCTACAAATAAATACAATGAAATAAACGAAATAAACCATCATCCGACGGCTGAAGAAGTCCAGAAGAGGGTCCAAAGTCTTCATCCTATCCGGGAAGAAGAGTAGATCCGGACCGGCAACCATCTTCTTCCAAGCGGCATCTTCTATCTTCATCCGATGAGGACCGGCTCCATCTTGAAGACCTCCACCGCGGACCCATCTTCTTCCGACGATGACTTCCGGAACAGCCAATAGAATGCGAGCTCAATCTGATTGGCTGATCGGATCAGCCAATCGGATTGAACTTGATTCTGATTGGCTGATTCCATCAGCCAATCAGAATTTTCCTACCTTAATTCCGATTGGCTGATAGAATCCTATCAGCCAATCGGAATTCGAGGGACGCCATCTTGGATGACATCCCTTAAAGGAACCGTCATTCGTCGGGAAGTCGTCGTCGGAAGAAGATGGGTCCGCGGTGGAGGTCTTCAAGATGGAGCAGTTCCTCATCGGATGAAGATAGAAGATGCCGCTTGGAAGAAGATGGTTGCCGGTCCGGATCTACTCTTCTTCCCTGATAGGATGAAGACTTTGGACCCTCTTCTGGACTTCTTCAGCCGTCGGATGATGGATGTCTAGCCCCCGCTTGGGCTTAGATGAAGATTTCGGAGCCTGGAACGATCGTGATACCTGGCATGGTGAAGACAAGGTAGGAAGATCTTCAGGGGCTTAGTGTTAGGTTTATTTAAGGGGGGTTTGGGTTAGATTAGGGGTATGTGGGTGGTGGGTTGTAATGTTGGGGGGGTATTGTATGCACTATAATACATTTTATTAACCCCTAATCTCCCGCCCCCAACGTCGCCGCTACTATAATAAAGTTATTAACCCCTAAACCTAAGACTAACCCTAACCCTAACACCCCCCTAACTTAAATATAGTTTAAATAAAACAAAATAAAATTACTATAATTAAATAAATTAATCCTATTTAAAACTAAATACGTACCTATAAAATAAACCATAAGATAGCTACAATATAACTAATAGTTACATTGTAGCTATTTTAGGATTTATATTTATTTTACAGGCAACTTAGTATTTATTTGAACTAGGTACAATAGCTATTAAATAGTTAATAACTATTTAATAGCTACCTAGTTAAAATAATTACAAAATTACCTGTAAAATAAATCCTAAGTTACAAATACACCTAACACTACACTATCAATAAATTAATTAAATAAATTAACTACAATTATCTAAACTAAACTCCAATTTAATAAACTAAACTATAGTACAAAAAAACCAAACACTAAATTACAAAAATAAAAAAATATTACAAGAAGTTTAATCTAATTACACCTAATCTAAGCCCCCTAATAAAATAAAAAAACCCCAAAACAATAAAATTCCCTACCCTATACTAAATTACAAAATTAATCAGCTCTTTTACCAGCCCTTAAAAAGGCTTTTTGCGGGGCATTGCCCCAAAGTAATCAGCTATTTTACCTGTAAAAAAATACAAGACCCCCCAACTCTAAAACCCACCCGATCCCCCCTTAAAAAAAAAACTAACACTAACCCCCTGAAGATCACCCTACCTTGAGCCGTGTTCACCCAGCCGGGCCGAATTCTTCATCCAATCCGGGCGATGTGGTCCTCCATCCGGCAGAAGTCTTCATCCAAGTGGGCCAGAAGAGGTCCTCCATCCGGCAGAAGTCTTCATCCAAGCGGGCCAGAAGAGGTCCTCCATCTGGCAGAAGTCTTCATCCAAGTGGGCCAGAAGAGGTCCTCCATCCGGCAGAAGTCTTCATCCATCCGCGGCTCCATCTTCAAGACCTCCGACGCAGAACATCCTCCTCGGCCGACGGACTAACGACGAATGAAGGTTCCTTTAAATGACGTCATCCAAGATGGCGTCCCTTGAATTCCGATTGGCTGATAGGATTCTATCAACCAATCGGAATTAAGGTAGGAAAAATCTGATTGGCTGATTTAATCAACCAATTGGATTGAAGTTCAATCCGATTGGCTGATTGGATCAACCAATAGAATGCGAGGTCAATTCTATTGGCTGATCCAATTAGCCAATCGGATTGAACTTCAATCCGATTGGCTGATTAAATCAACCAATCAGATTTTTCCTACCTTAATTCCGATTGGCTGATAGAATCCTATCAGCCAATCGGAATTCGAGGGACGCCATCTTGGATGACATCATGTAAAGGAACCTTCATTCGTCGTTAGTCCGTCGGCCGAGGAGGATGTTCCGCGTCAGAGGTCTTGAAGATGGAGCCGCAGATGGATGAAGACTTCTGCCGGATGGAGGCTCTCTTCTGCCCCGCTTGGATGAAGACTTCTGCCGGATGGAAGACCTCTTCTGGTCCGCTTGGATGAAGACTTCTGCTGGATGGAGGACCACATCGCCTGGATTGGATGAAGAATTCGGCCCGGCTGGGTGAACACGGCTCAAGGTAGGGTGATCTTCAGGGGGTTAGTGTTAGGTTTTTTTTAAGGGGGGATCGGGTGGGTTTTAGAGTAGGGGTGTGTGGGTGGTGGGTTTTAATGTTGGGGGGGTCTTGTATTTTTTTTTACAGGTAAAAGAGCTGATTACTTTGGGGCAATGCCCCGCAAAAAGCCCTTTTAAAGGGACAGTCTACACCAAATTTTTTCTTATTTAAAAAGATAGATAATCCATTTATTACCCATTCCCCGTTTTTGCATAACCAACACAGTTATATTAATACACTTTTTACCTCTGTGATTACCTTGTATCTAAGCCTTTGCAGACAGCCTCCTTATCTAAGTGCCTTTGACTGACATGCAGTGTAGTCAATCAGTGAAGACTCCTAAATAACTTCACGGGAGTGAGCACAATGTTATCTATATGACACATGTGAACTAGCACAGTCTAACTGTGAAAAACTTTCAAAATGCTCTGAGCTAGGAGGCGGTTTTCAACTGTTTAGAAATCAGTTTGAGCCTAGCTAGGTTTAGCTTTTCAAAAATACCACCAAGGGAACAAAGCAAATTTGATGATAAAAGTAAATTGGAAAGTTGTTTAAAATTGCATACCCTATCTGAATCATGAAAGTTTAGTTTTGACTAGACTGTCCCTTTAAGGGCTGGTAAAAGAGCTGATTACTTTTGTAATTTAGTATAGGGTAGGGAAATTTATTATTTTGGGGGGGCTTTTTTTATTTTATTAGGGGGATTAGATTAGGTGTAATTAGATTAAAATTCTTGTAATATTTTTTAATTTTTTGTAATTTAGTGTTTTTTTTTGTACTATAGTTTAGTTTATTTAATTGTATTTTAGTTTAGATAATTGTAGTTAATTTATTTAATTAATTTATTGATAGTGTAGTGTTAGGTGTATTTGTAACTTAGGTTAGGATTTATTTTACAGGTAGTTTTGTAATTATTTTAACTAGGTAGCTATTAAATAGTTATTAACTATTTAATAGCTATTGTACCTAGTTAAAATAAATACAAAGTTGCCTGTAAAATAAATATAAATCCTAAAAACAGAATTTATGTTTACCTGATAAATTACTTTCTCCAACGGTGTGTCCGGTCCACGGCGTCATCCTTACTTGTGGGATATTCTCTTCCCCAACAGGAAATGGCAAAGAGCCCAGCAAAGCTGGTCACATGATCCCTCCTAGGCTCCGCCTACCCCAGTCATTCGACCGACGTTAAGGAGGAATATTTGCATAGGAGAAACCATATGATACCGTGGTGACTGTAGTTAAAGAAAATAAATTATCAGACCTGATTAAAAAACCAGGGCGGGCCGTGGACCGGACACACCGTTGGAGAAAGTAATTTATCAGGTAAACATAAATTCTGTTTTCTCCAACATAGGTGTGTCCGGTCCACGGCGTCATCCTTACTTGTGGGAACCAATACCAAAGCTTTAGGACACGGATGATGGGAGGGAGCAAATCAGGTCACCTAGATGGAAGGCACCACGGCTTGCAAAACCTTTCTCCCAAAAATAGCCTCAGAAGAAGCAAAAGTATCAAACTTGTAAAATTTGGTAAAAGTGTGCAGTGAAGACCAAGTCGCTGCCCTACATATCTGATCAACAGAAGCCTCGTTCTTGAAGGCCCATGTGGAAGCCACAGCCCTAGTGGAATGAGCTGTGATTCTTTCGGGAGGCTGCCGTCCGGCAGTCTCGTAAGCCAATCTGATGATGCTTTTAATCCAAAAAGAGAGAGAGGTAGAAGTTGCTTTTTGACCTCTCCTTTTACCGGAATAAACAACAAACAAGGAAGATGTTTGTCTAAAATCCTTTGTAGCATCTAAATAGAATTTTAGAGCGCGAACAACATCCAAATTGTGCAACAAACGTTCCTTCTTCGAAACTGGTTTCGGACACAGAGAAGGTACGATAATCTCCTGGTTAATGTTTTTGTTAGAAACAACTTTTGGAAGAAAACCAGGTTTAGTACGTAAAACCACCTTATCTGCATGGAACACCAGATAAGGAGGAGAACACTGCAGAGCAGATAATTCTGAAACTCTTCTAGCAGAAGAAATTGCAACCAAAAACAAAACTTTCCAAGATAATAACTTAATATCAACGGAATGTAAGGGTTCAAACGGAACCCCCTGAAGAACTGAAAGAACTAAGTTGAGACTCCAAGGAGGAGTCAAAGGTTTGTAAACAGGCTTGATTCTGACCAGAGCCTGAACAAAGGCTTGAACATCTGGCACAGCTGCCAGCTTTTTGTGAAGTAACACAGACAAGGCAGAAATCTGTCCCTTCAGGGAACTTGCAGATAATCCTTTTTCCAATCCTTCTTGAAGGAAGGATAGAATCTTAGGAATCTTAACCTTGTCCCAAGGGAATCCTTTAGATTCACACCAACAGATATAGTTTTTCCAAATTTTGTGGTAAATCTTTCTAGTTACAGGCTTTCTGGCCTGAACAAGAGTATCGATAACAGAATCTGAGAACCCTCGCTTCGATAAGATCAAGCGTTCAATCTCCAAGCAGTCAGCTGGAGTGAGGCCAGATTCGGATGTTCGAACGGACCTTGAACAAGAAGGTCTCGTCTCAAAGGTAGCTTCCATGGTGGAGCCGATGACATATTCACCAGATCTGCATACCAAGTCCTGCGTGGCCACGCAGGAGCTATCAAGATCACCGACGCCCTTTCCTGATTGATCCTGGCTACCAGCCTGGGGATGAGAGGAAACGGCGGGAATACATAAGCTAGTTTGAAGGTCCAAGGTGCTACTAGTGCATCCACTAGAGCCGCCTTGGGATCCCTGGATCTGGACCCGTAGCAAGGAACTTTGAAGTTCTGACGAGAGGCCATCAGATCCATGTCTGGAATGCCCCACAGTTGAGTGACTTGGGCAAAGATTTCCGGATGGAGTTCCCACTCCCCCGGATGCAATGTCTGACGACTCAGAAAATCCGCTTCCCAATTTTCCACTCCTGGGATGTGGATAGCAGACAGGTGGCAGGAGTGAGACTCCGCCCATAGAATGATTTTGGTCACTTCTTCCATCGCCAGGGAACTCCTTGTTCCCCCCTGATGGTTGATGTACGCAACAGTTGTCATGTTGTCTGATTGAAACCGTATGAACTTGGCCCTCGCTAGCTGAGGCCAAGCCTTGAGAGCATTGAATATCGCTCTCAGTTCCAGAATATTTATCGGTAGAAGAGATTCTTCCCGAGACCAAAGACCCTGAGCTTTCAGGGATCCCCAGACCGCGCCCCAGCCCATCAGACTGGCGTCGGTCGTGACAATGACCCACTCTGGTCTGCGGAAGGTCATCCCTTGTGACAGGTTGTCCAGGGACAGCCACCAACGGAGTGAGTCTCTGGTCCTCTGATTTACTTGTATCCTCGGAGACAAGTTTGTATAGTCCCCATTCCACTGACTGAGCATGCACAGTTGTAATGGTCTTAGATGAATGCGCGCAAAAGGAACTATGTCCATTGCCGCTACCATCAAACCTATCACTTCCATGCACTGCGCTATGGAAGGAAGAGGAACGGAATGAAGTATCCGACAAGAGTCTAGAAGTTTTGTTTTTCTGGCCTCTGTCAGAAAAATCCTCATTTCTAAGGAGTCTATTATTGTCCCCAAGAAGGGAACCCTTGTTGACGGAGATAGAGAACTCTTTTCCACGTTCACTTTCCATCCGTGAGATCTGAGAAAGGCCAGGACAATGTCCGTGTGAGCCTTTGCTTGAGGAAGGGACGACGCTTGAATCAGAATGTCGTCCAAGTAAGGTACTACAGCAATGCCCCTTGGTCTTAGCACAGCTAGAAGGGACCCTAGTACCTTTGTGAAAATCCTTGGAGCAGTGGCTAATCCGAAAGGAAGCGCCACGAACTGGTAATGCTTGTCCAGGAATGCGAACCTTAGGAACCGATGATGTTCCTTGTGGATAGGAATATGTAGATACGCATCCTTTAAATCCACCGTGGTCATGAATTGACCTTCCTGGATGGAAGGAAGAATTGTTCGAATGGTTTCCATTTTGAACGATGGAACCTTGAGAAACTTGTTTAAGATCTTGAGATCTAAGATTGGTCTGAACGTTCCCTCTTTTTTGGGAACTATGAACAGATTGGAGTAGAACCCCATCCCTTGTTCTCCTAATGGAACAGGATGAATCACTCCCATTTTTAACAGGTCTTCTACACAACGTAAGAATGCCTGTCTTTTTATGTGGTCTGAAGACAACTGAGACCTGTGGAACCTCCCCCTTGGGGGAAGCCCCTTGAATTCCAGAAGATAACCTTGGGAGACTATTTCTAGCGCCCAAGGATCCAGAACATCTCTTGCCCAAGCCCGAGCGAAGAGAGAGAGTCTGCCCCCCACCAGATCCGGTCCCGGATCGGGGGCCAACATTTCATGCTGTCTTGGTAGCAGTGGCAGGTTTCTTGGCCTGCTTTCCCTTGTTCCAGCCTTGCATTGGTCTCCAAGCTGGCTTGGCTTGAGAAGTATTACCCTCTTGCTTAGAGGACGTAGCACTTTGGGCTGGTCCGTTTCTACGAAAGGGACGAAAATTAGGTTTATTTTTGGCCTTGAAAGGCCGATCCTGAGGAAGGGCATGGCCCTTACCCCCAGTGATATCAGAGATAATCTCTTTCAAGTCAGGGCCAAACAGCGTTTTCCCCTTGAAAGGAATGTTAAGTAGCTTGTTCTTGGAAGACGCATCAGCTGACCAAGATTTCAACCAAAGCGCTCTGCGCGCCACAATAGCAAACCCAGAATTCTTAGCCGCTAACCTAGCCAATTGCAAAGTGGCGTCTAGGGTGAAAGAATTAGCCAATTTGAGAGCATTGATTCTGTCCATAATCTCCTCATAAGGAGGAGAATCACTATCGACCGCCTTTACCAGCTCATCGAACCAGAAACACGCGGCTGTAGCGACAGGGACAATGCATGAAATTGGTTGTAGAAGGTAACCCTGCTGAACAAACATCTTTTTAAGTAAACCTTCTAATTTTTTATCCATAGGATCTTTGAAAGCACAACTATCTTCTATGGGTATAGTGGTGCGTTTGTTTAAAGTGGAAACCGCTCCCTCGACCTTGGGGACTGTCTGCCATAAGTCCTTTCTGGGGTCGACCATAGGAAACAATTTTTTAAATATGGGGGGAGGGACGAAAGGAATACCGGGCCTTTCCCATTCTTTATTTACAATGTCCGCCACCCGCTTGGGTATAGGAAAAGCTTCTGGGAGCCCCGGGACCTCTAGGAACTTGTCCATTTTACATAGTTTCTCTGGGATGACCAACTTGTCACAATCATCCAGAGTGGATAATACCTCCTTAAGCAGAATGCGGAGATGTTCCAACTTAAATTTAAACGTAATCACATCAGGTTCAGCTTGTTGAGAAATGTTCCCTGAATCAGTAATTTCTCCCTCAGACAAAACCTCCCTGGCCCCATCAGACTGGTTTAGGGGCCCTTCAGAACCATTATTATCAGCGTCGTCATGCTCTTCAGTATCTAAAACAGAGCAGTCGCGCTTACGCTGATAAGTGTGCATTTTGGCTAAAATGTTTTTGACAGAATTATCCATTACAGCCGTTAATTGTTGCATAGTAAGGAGTATTGGCGCGCTAGATGTACTAGGGGCCTCCTGAGTGGGCAAGACTCGTGTAGACGAAGGAGGAAATGATGCAGTACCATGCTTACTCCCCTCACTTGAGGAATCATCTTGGGCATCATTGTCATTGTCACATAAATCACATTTATTTAAATGAGAAGGAACTCTGGCTTCCCCACATTCAGAACACAGTCTATCTGGTAGTTCAGACATGTTAAACAGGCTTAAACTTGATAACAAAGTACAAAAAACGTTTTAAAATAAAACCGTTACTGTCACTTTAAATTTTAAACTGAACACACTTTATTACTGCAATTGCGAAAAAATATGAAGGAATTGTTCAAAATTCACCAAAATTTCACCACAGTGTCTTAAAGCCTTAAAAGTATTGCACACCAAATTTGGAAGCTTTAACCCTTAAAATAACGGAACCGGAGCCGTTTTTAACTTTAACCCCTTTACAGTCCCTGGTATCTGCTTTGCTGAGACCCAACCAAGCCCAAAGGGGAATACGATACCAAATGACGCCTTCAGAAAGTCTTTTCTATGTATCAGAGCTCCTCACACATGCGACTGCATGTCATGCCTCTCAAAAACAAGTGCGCAACACCGGCGCGAAAATGAGGCTCTGCCTATGATTTGGGAAAGCCCCTAAAGAGAAAGGTGTCTAAAAAAGTGCCTGCCGATATAATCTTATCAAAATACCCAGATTAAATGATTCCTCAAGGCTAAATATGTGTTAATAATGAATCGATTTAGCCCAGAAAAAGTCTACAGTCTTAATAAGCCCTTGTGAAGCCCTTATTTACAATCTTAATAAACATGGCTTACCGGATCCCATAGGGAAAATGACAGCTTCCAGCATTACATCGTCTTGTTAGAATGTGTCATACCTCAAGCAGCAAGAGACTGCTCACTGTTCCCCCAACTGAAGTTAATTCCTCTCAACAGTCCTGTGTGGAACAGCCATGGATTTTAGTAACGGTTGCTAAAATCATTTTCCTCATACAAACAGAAATCTTCATCTCTTTTCTGTTTCTGAGTAAATAGTACATACCAGCACTATTTTAAAATAACAAACTCTTGATTGAATAATAAAAACTACAGTTAAACACTAAAAAACTCTAAGCCATCTCCGTGGAGATGTTGCCTGTACAACGGCAAAGAGAATGACTTGGGGTAGGCGGAGCCTAGGAGGGATCATGTGACCAGCTTTGCTGGGCTCTTTGCCATTTCCTGTTGGGGAAGAGAATATCCCACAAGTAAGGATGACGCCGTGGACCGGACACACCTATGTTGGAGAAATAGCTACAATGTAACTATTAGTTATATGCAGCTATATTAGGGTTTATTTTATAGGTAAGTATTTAGTGTTAAATAGGATTAATTTATTTAATTATAGTAATTTTATTTAGTTTTATTTAAATTATATTTAAGTTAGGGGGTGTTAGGGTTAGGGTTAGACTTAGGTTTAGGGGTTTATAACTTTATTATAGTAGCGGCGATGTTGGGGGCGGGAGATTAGGGGTTAATAATTGTAGGTAGGTGGCGGCGATGTTAGGGACGGCAGATTAGGGGTTAATACAATTTATTATAGTGTTTACGAGATGGGATTGTGGTGGTTTAGGGGTTAATACATTTATTATAGTGGCGGCGATGTCCGGTCGGCAGATTAGGGGTTAATCAGAGTAGGTAGGTGGCAGCAACATTGGGGGAGGAAGATTAGGGGTTAATAAATATAATACAGGCGTCGGCGATGTTAGGGGCAGCAGATTAGGGGTTCATAGGTATAATGTAGGTGGTGGCGGTGTCTGGAGCGGCAGGGGTTAATAATATTATGCAGGTGGCGAGGATGTCGGGGGCGGCAGATTAGAGGTTAATAAGTGTAAGGTTAGGGGTGTTTAGACTCGGGGTTCATGTTAGGGTGTTAGGTGTAGACTTAGAAAGTATTTTCCCATAGGAAACAATGGGGCTGCGTTAAGAGCTGAACGCTGCTTTTTTTGCAGGTGTTAGTTTTTTTTTCAGCCAGCTCAGCCCCATTGTATCCTATGGGGAAATCGTGCACGAGCACGTTTTGCCAGCTTAACGCTACCGTAAGCAAAGCTGGTATTACAGGTAGAATTGGAGCTAAATTATGCTTAACACTCACTTTTCTGAGGCTAACGCAGCCATTCAGGAAACTTGTAATACCAGCGTTGTTTAAAGTAAGCGCTGGAAAAAAAAGGAGCGTTAGTCCCGCAAGTTTATACCGACAAAACTCGTAATCTAGCCGACTGTGTTTTCACAACTGATTTGCGCATGACTTGTAATCTTTAACGAACTCAACAAAAGTTGTGTTATTTCATCCCCTATAGCACAGCCATTTCAAGTTTTGAAACAGCCGGCTTGTGCTTGCGATATGGTTGCGTTGAGCTCCATACCGCACTCAATACATGCGCTGTTTTGACGTGTTCGTGCATGCTTTCCCCATAGACATCAATAGGGAGAAGGTGTCAGAAAAAGAACCTAACACCTGCGATCGCGGAATAAATAACACCCTAACATAAACCTCACTTCTAAACACCACTAATTTGCTGCCCCCGACATCGTCAACACCTACATAATGTTATTAACCCCTAATCTGCTGCTCCCTATATCGCCGCCACCTAAATAAAGCTATTAACCCTTAATCTGCCGCTCCCGATATCTCAGCCACTATACTAAAGTTAATAACCCTATTCCCCCGCACCCCAAAATCACCCTCACTATAATAAATCTATTAACCCCTATTCCGCCGCTCCCTGACATCGCTGCCACTAAATAAAGTTATTAACCTCTAAACCTCTGGCCTCCCACATCACTACCACTAAATAAACCTATTAACCCTAAACCACCAGCCCCTTACATTGCAACAACCTAAATTAAACTATATTAACCCCTAAACCTAACCCTAACCCTAACGTAACCCTACTCCTAAACCTAACCCTAACGTAACCCTAACCTTAAACCTAACCCTAACACCCTCTAACTTTAACATAATTAAAATAGAGCTACATTAAAGTTACAATTATTAACTAAATAATACCTATTTAAAACTAAATACATACTTACCAGTGAAATAAAACCTAAGCTAGCTACAATATAACTAATAGCTATATTGTAGCTATCTTAGGTTTTATTTTTATTTCACAGGTAAGTTTGTATTTATTTTTACTAGGTAGACTAGTTAGTAAATAGTTATTAACTATTTACTAACTACCTAATTAAAATAAATACAAACTTACCTGTGAAATAAAACTTAAGCTGCCTTACACTAAAACCTAACATTACAAAAAATAAAAAACACTAAATTTACAAAAAATAAAAAAAATACCATTACAAAAAATAACAAATGAAATTATCCAAAACAATAAAAATTATTTCTATTCTAATACCCTGTTTTAAAAATAAAAACCCCACCCCAAAGTAAAAAAAGCCTAATCTATAATAAACTACCAAGGGCCCTTAAAATGGCCTTTTTGTGTGCCATTAAAATGGCTTTTTGTAAGGCATTGCCCTAAAGTTAACAGCTCATTTGCTACAAAACAAAATAAACCCCCCCTAACAGTATACAAACCCCCACCCCCCAAACCCACAAAATAAAAATAAAGTAAAACCTAATCTACCCATTGCCCTGAAAAGGGCATTTGTATGGGCATTGCCCTTACTAGGGCATTCAGCTCTTTTTCCTGCCCTTAAAAGGGCATTCAGCTCTTTTATGAAATGCCCAACCCCTAATCTAAAAATAAAAACCCACCCAAAAGGAAATAAAAACATTACACAAAATAACAAACGATAAAAATAATAAAAAATATTCCTATTCTAATACCCATTTAAAAAAAAAAAAAGTAAATAAAAAACCTAATCTAGAATTGTCAGGTTTTTTTTACTCAGTATACCCTGCAAGCAGAATAAGGTAAATAAGTTTAAGGACCACGACTGCAGCATGGGGGTGTAGGGAAGTGTATGAGTGATAGGACTGGGAAAGAGGAGGCAGCTTGATCAGTAGTATCTACCGACTTAGATTGAAAGTCCTGCGTGTGTTAAGATTTAGTCCGTAAGTTCCGTTAAGCTCTGGGAGACAGGCTTCCTTGCTGGTGCTGTTCAGCTGTGAGCGTTGTGGTCGGCGCGCGCTTACGTTGGCGTGTGACATCACCGCTAGGTCCGTGAGTTGAGCTGTCAGCTGTGAGAGCGGAGCAGCTTGGGGTGTGAGGAGCAGTAGAGCTTCCCTGATGCTGGTAGGTGTGCATAAGGAATAACGAAGCACTGATTCCTTGGGGCTGAGTTATTTTATGCTGAGTTGTGTGGGAGGTGTTTGGGCATACTTGTGAGGAACCAGTAAGACTTAAAGGAACAACAAGAGGGGTAAGATGAGCAGGGCAAGTGTGACAAGAATAAACTTCCAATTGCCCTTAAAAGGGCCTTTTGTAGGGCATTGCCCTAAGTTAAACAATTACCTGAAAAGAAATTACAAAGACCCACTAACATTGCAAAATACCCCAAACCTACAAAATAAAAAAAACTATCTAAAAAAACCCTATCTACCCATTGCCCTGAAAAGGGCAGTTGTATGGGCATTGCCCTTAAAAGGGCATTTAGCTCTTTTACGAAAAGCCCAAACCCTAAACTAAAAAAAAAACCACCCAAAAAAGTTTAAAAAATCCTAACACTAATCCCTGAAGATCCACTCACATTTGCTGAAGTCCCGCTTGAAGGATCTTCATCCCGGCGGCTCCATCTTCATCCTGGTGACTCCATCTTCATCCAGACGGCTCCATCATTATCCAGCGGGTCCATCCTGAAGACATCCGGCGCGGAGCATTCTCTTCATACGGTCCCTGCCGTATACTGAATCTTCAATGCAAGGTACGCAATTCAAAATGGCGCCCCTTTCATTCCTATTGGCTGATTTGATTTTGGAAATTCAAATCAGCCAATAGGATGAGAGCTACTGAAATTCTATTGGCTATTCAAATCAGCCAATAGAATTTCCATAGCTCTCATCCTATTGGCTGATTTGAACAGCCAATAGGATTTCAGTAGCTCTCATCCTCTTGGCTGATTTGAATTTCCAAAATCATATCTGCCAATAGGAATGCGTACCTTGCATTGAAGATTCAGTATACGGCGGCAACCGTATGAAGAGGATGCTCCGCGCTGGATATCTTCAGGATGGACCCGCTTTGCGCCGCCTAGATGAAGATGGAGCCGCCTGGATGAAGATGGAGCCGCCAGAAAGAATATCCTTCAAGTGAGACTTCAGCAACTGTGAGTGGATCTTCGGGGGTTAGTGTTAGTATTTTTTAAACTTTTTTGGGTGGATTTTTTTTTAGTTTAGGGTTTGGGCTTTTCGTAAAAGAGCTAAATACACTTTTGAGGGCAATGCAAAAGAGCTAAATGCCCTTTTAAGGGCAATGCCCATACACATGCCCTTTTCAGGGCAATGGGTATCTTAGGTTTTTGTTAGAGTTAGTTTTTTTTAATTTTTGGCGGTTGATTAGGTGGTGGGTTTTACTGTTTTTGTATTTTTTTTTTACAGGTAAAAAAGCTTTTTAACTTAGGGCAATGCCCTACAAAAGGCCCTTTTAAGGGCTATTGGTAGTTTATTCTAGATTAGTTTTTTTTATTTTGGGGTGTTTTTAAAAAAAATGGGTATTAGAATAGGAATCATTTTTATTATTTTTGATAATTTGTTTATTATTTTGTGTAATGTATTGTTTTCGTTTTGGGGTGGGTTCTTATTTTTAGATTAGGGCTTGGGCAGCAAAAGAGCTAAATGCTCATACTAATGCCCTTTTCAGGGCAATGGATAGATTAGGTTTTACTTTATTTTTATTTTGTGGGTTTGGGGGGTGGGGGTTTGTATACTGTTAGGGGGTGTTTGTTTTGTAGCAAAAGAGCTGTTAACTTTAGGGCAATGCCCTACAAAAGGCTTTTTTAAGGGCCCCAAAAGGCCCTTTTAGGGCCCTTGGTAGTTTATTATAGATTAGTTTTTTTTTTATTTTGGGGTTTTTTTTTTTTTTTTTTTAAAGGGTATTAGAATAGGAATAATTTTTATTGTTTTGGATAATTTCGTTTGTTATTTTTTGTAATGGTAGTTTTTTTTGTTTTTTTTGTTGTAATTTTAGTATTTTTTTTTTTTTGTAATGTTGGGTTTTAGTGTAAGGCAGCTTAGGTTTTATTTCACAGGCAAGTTTGTATTTATTTTAGTTAATAACTATTTACTAACAGGTCTACCTAGTTAAAATAAATAAAAACTTACCTGTGAAATAAAAATAAAACCTAAGCTAGCTACAATATAACTATTAGTTATATTGTAGCTAGCTTAGGTTTTATTTCACAGGTATTTAGTTTTAAATAGGAATTATTTAGTTAATAATTGTAAATGTAATTTAGCTATATTTTAATTATGTTAAAGTTAGGGGGTGTTAGGGTTACGTTAGGGTTTCGGTTAGGTTTAGATTTAGGGTTACGTTAGGGTTAGGTTTAGGGGTTAATATAGTTTAGTTTAGGTTGTTGCGATGTGGAGAGCTGGCGGTTTAGGGGTTAATAGGTTTATTTAGTGTTAGTGATGTGGGAGGCCAGAGGTTTAGGGGTTAATAGCTTTATTTAGTTGCAGCGATGTCGGGGAGCGGCGGAATAGGGGTTAATAGATTTATTATAGTGTGGGCGATGTTGGGGTGCAGGGGAATAGGGGTTAATCACTTTAGTATAGTGGCAGCGATATCGGGAGCGGCAGATTAGGGGTTAATAACACTATGTAGGTGACGGCGATGTTGGTGGGGGCAGATTAGGGGTGTTTAGATTCATGGTTTATGTTAGGGTGTTAGGTTTAAACGTTAGTTTTTTTCCCATAGACATCAATGGGGCTGCGTTACGGAGCTTTTCTTTCCGCGATTGCATGTGTTCATTTTTTTGCTAAAAGAAGTAAAAAGCAGGAATGGGAGCCGGACCATTTTTGGTTCAGCACCCTGGGTAGCGTTTGCTGATTGGTGACTTAGTCAGAAGCATCCCCACCATATGCACGTTTGCTTTGGGACTTTTTACGAATTATGGACTTTTTATAGAATACTTCTTGAAGTTATTATTGTATGAAGTGTGATTGGTATTTTATCAGGTTTGCAAAATTAAATAACTACTTTCCAACGCCGCTTGCTGTGTTACTTTTTTAATTACACTTTGCAAGATTAATTAGATATTTCTTAGCAAATTTGTGAATGTTTAATTTATACTTTAGCAACTTATGCTCTCACTGAGAATTTAAAATTTATTTAAAAGAATAGTCTAGTCAAAATTAAACTTTCATGATTCAGATAGAGCAGCAATTTTAAGCAACTTTCTAATTTACTCCTATTATCAATTTTTCTTCATTCTCTTGGTATCTTTATTTGAAATAGCAGGAATGTAAACATAGGAGCTGGACCATTTTTGGTTCAGAACCTGGGTAGCACTTTTTGATTGGTGTCTAATTGTAGCCACCAATCAGCAAGCATTACCCAGGTACTTAACCAAAAATGGTCCAGCTCCTAAGCTTACATTCAAATAAAGATACCAAGAAAACGAAGAAAAAATGATAATAGGAGAAAATTAGAAAGTTGCTTAAAATTATATTAGTTTGTATTAAAAAACATGCCAGATTATTGTTATATAGGCACCTACAACTCAATTGCATCTATTAATCACCACTTTAAATTGTAGCTTTTCAACCCCAGCTGCTGCAGCCCACCGGGAAATCTTCTGGTATCCTGGTAGGCCAATCCAGCCTTGTACACAGCACGGGGCCGATTTATGAAAGTTCGAGTTGACATGATCTACTGTAGATGATCAAGTCTGTCGCACATTGATAAATCCCGACAGCATACGCTGTCTCCATTTTTTTATTGCACAAGCAGTTCTGGTGAACTACTTGTGCAATGCCGACCCTTGCAGATTTGCAGCCGCTAGCAGGGGGTGTCAATCAACCCGATCGTATGTGATTGGGCGGGATGCTGTGGACGAGTTAAGGAGCAATGGTCTTAAGACCGCTGCTTCTTAACTCCTGTTTCGGAAACAAGCAGCTAGGAGCGCGCGCCCTATGGCTTTTGTTTGCTCAGGCTATATGGCCTCTGGGTGGTTGTATTGCTTTTATCCACAGATTATAAACATTGATTTGGCTCAGGCACATTTGCATATGGCAGGAAAAGGTTTTAGGCAGTGGACTGGACATTAAACTATGTGTAGGATTCCACGTTGCTGTCATTGTCACACCTGTATTTGTTTGTATTGCGACATACAGTAACAAATTATGTATCTGTGACCATCTATAATGTAACTCCAGCTCTGTGTAATCTGTTTCCGCTTCATAAATAAGTTAATACCAAAAATAACGAAGGACATTTGTCAAACTATGCTTTATCTTATCAGGTAATGAACTGATGAAAAAGAAACAAACTGAAACATGCACAGTTTTTCCTTCAGTACAAAAAATTTACAAACTAATGAGATGAAATTGCTCTTGTTTTTATACATCTTCCCTATTAGTTCACTTGTCAAGATATCATATGTAAGCATAATTCTGAGTCCGTTACAGTGCACACAACACTCGGTTATCCGGTGCGCAGCTCGTTAGACCGTTTCTCTATCCCCTGGCGCGTCCCCCTTTCTCCTGCCGCTGATGTGATGGCCGGAGGAAGTGACAACCTTTCTCTAAAATTGTATGAAAATGATTTAATGAGCTACCGAAGCGTTTACGGTTAGATGAATTGGTGCCAAGGGAGAGTAGCTACGCATTCAAATTGGACCATGAAAAGGAAATGGCTAACTGTGAATGAACTGACAGCTTTTTTACTTATGTGCTAAAAGGAAACAGGTGATAACAACACAACTTCATATTTGCTAAATATTTTTAAGAGCAAAATGTACCTGGAGAAAGATAATGAAATCATTAGTGCTCAAAATATCATACTTATTTAAATAGCAGCAGAAAAGAAACGTTATGAAACAAGTGATCATTCAGGGAATTTAAGTATTAATAATAAATAGTAGGAAAAACAAGTTTATAGGTAACATTTAGATAGGTGACATTACAGTGATACTGGAGTCAATTACATCCTTTCAAATAATATCAAATGATTTACCTACAAAAATTTCCATAGATGTTAAAGGGATATGAAACCCAAACATTCAGCGAGGTTACACGTTTTGCGATATACCGGGTGCGTAAATAAAACAAAAAAATTCCACTTTCCATAGTGCTGCCATTACGAGTTACTGAAAAACCTTCTATTGTTGTGCGGTATGGTGCGTTAAGCTCCATACCACACAAAACCCAAGGCCTGACTTTACGTGCTCGTGCACGCTTTCCCCCATAGATATCAATGGGGAGAAAGTGTCAGAATAAAACTAACACCTGATGTCGCGGAATGGCAAATTGCTGTAACACAACCCCATTGATGTCTATGGGGAAAAGAAAATTACGTTCAAATATAACACCCTAACATAAACCCTAACATAACATAAACCCCTAGTCTAAATACCCCTAGACTGCCACCCCTCGTCATCGCTGACACTAAATAAAGTTATTACCACTAATCTGCCGCTCCCTGACACTAAATAAAATGATCAACCCTTAATCCGCCGCCCACCCACATCACCAACTATATTCAAATCAGCCAATAAGATTTCAGTAGATCTCATCCTATTGGCTGATTTGAAATTGTCAGCCAATAGGAATGCAAGGTACCCCATTTTTAAATGGGTACCTTGCATTCAAGCTTCAGAGGATCCTTCACACTGGATGTCTGCGCCGCCGGCGACGATGCTCCGTACCTCCACAGCTCCGCGCAGCCACAGCTCTGCGCCACCTAGATGAAGATAGAAGATGCTCCCGATGGATGTAGATGTCGCAGCCTGGATGAAGACTTCTTGTCACCTGGATAAAGATGGATGTCTGGACTTCAGGAACTGTGAGTAGATTTCCTGGGGTCAGTGTTTGTTTGTTTTTTGGGGGGTGTTTTTTTTTTAGATTAGGGCTTTTGGCAGTAAAATAGATGATTGTAAAAGAGCTGATTGCCCATACAAATACCCCTGGGTATCTTAGATTTTTTTTAGACTTAGATATTTTAGTTTGAGGGGTTGGTTGGGTGTGGGGGGTTACTGTTAGAGGGACTTTGTAATTTTGTAGGTAAAAGAGCTGTTTAACTTAGGGCAATGCCCTACAAAAAGACCCTTTTAAGGGCTATTGGTATCTTATTGTTAGATTAGGGGGTGTTTTTATTTTGGGGTGGTTTTTTTGTTTTTATAGGGCTATTAGATTAGGTGTAATTTTTATTATTTTGGATCATTTTGTTTTTTATTTTTCGTAATTATAGCGTTTTTTTTTAGGTTTTTTTATTTTTTTTTAATCATGTAAGTTAGGATTTTTAATTTGTAGTTTATTTTATTTTATTAGAATAGTTATGTTAGGTTAATTTATAGTTTAATCTTAGATTTTTTTATTTCACAGGTAAGTTTTTATTTATTTTAAGATAGTTATATAGTACTTTTAATTTAAAGTTAGGGGGGTGTTAGGTTTAGTGGTTAATAGTTTAATTTAGTGTTTTGGGATGTTGGGGGCGGCGGTTTAGGGGTTAATAGGTTGAGTTTATTAGTTGCTATGTGGGGGGCTGGCAGTTTAGGGGTTAATACTTTATTATAGTGTTGCGATGAGGGGGTCAGCGGTTTAGGGGTTAATAGGTTTATATAGTGATGGCGATGTGGGAGGGTGGCAGTTTAGGGGTTAATAGGTAGTTTATGGATGTTAGTGTACTTTGTAACATTTTATTTATGAATTTTGTGAAACATTTTTGTTTTGCAAAATCCATAACTACTGCTCTCAGATCACAGAATGGATCGTGTTGGTATAGGCTATAATGCAAGCACGTCATTTTTTGAGTGCGGAATGGATCGTTGCGTTACAGGCTGAAATGATTGCAGTATAGCTATACCGCTGCGACTTGTAATATGGGAGACCTGCCATTCCACGCGCAATGGACAATTTTTCAGCGGTATAGCCGTACCGCACCATACCGCAAAACTTGTAATCTAGCTGATTAGCTTTAGTGATTTAGACAGATCATACCATTTAAAAAAAAAATATTCTATATTACTTCAATTATCAAATTTGCTTCATTCCCATGATATTCTGTGTTGAAGAGAAACCTAGGTAGGTGTCTGAAGCACTATATGGCAGGAAATAGTGCTTAAAACAAGATATGACAAGGTACCCCCTCACAGCTAACGCGTTTCGGTGGTGCCTGTAATCATAGATAGTAGTGTAGTGATTGGACGGCACATTACACACCCCTCGTAACATGATTGGTCTCTCAGTGTATCAGCTGAATCCGTTATATTTACTTTTAGTAAGATCGCTTAGATTATTATGTTGCTAGAAACTCTTTGCCAGTAATCGGTTAAGTTTTATAATATAATATAAATGGTTACACTCCACTTTTCAGTTTATAATTTGTGGGAAAGTTGTAACATATTTATATAAAGGATCTATGCTCTACGGCTCGACCCTATTTAAGTCTTAAGCAAGTGCAAATACTAGTCATTACATAAATTGGCTATCTTAGTTAATAATAATACTATATAGTTTATAGGTATTTATTATAAAGATCTAGTAGAAAGAATAAGCTAATAGAATTAAAATGATACAAGGTATCTTTTTGTGCAAATTGATTAACCTGTAAAATGACCTCTGTAACATAGTAAATTTAAGTAATTCTATCTAAAATAAAATAAAATGAAATAAAACAAACAACACAAAATTAATATAGTTGTTTATACAGAGCAACCAAGAGGTTGACCATGCATTTATGGGGGTCATGTGTGCACATATTTAAGTAGTTGTAATCTTTTATTAATTTAGGCCTAGATTTCGAGTTTGGCGGTAGCCGTCAAAACCAGCGTTAGAGGCTCCTAACGCTGGTTTTAGGCTACCGCCGGTATTTGGAGTCAGTCAGGAAAGGGTCTAACGCTCACTTTTCAGCCGCGACTTTTCCATACCGCAGATCCCCTTACGTCAATTGCGTATCCTATCTTTTCAATGGGATCTTCCTAACTCCGGTATTTAGAGTCGTGTCTGAAGTGAGCGTTAGAATTCTAACGACAAAACTCCAGCCGCAGAAAAAACATAATTTATGTAAGAACTTACCTGATAAATTCATTTCTTTCATATTAACAAGAGTCCATGAGCTAGTGACGTATGGGATATACATTCCTACCAGGAGGGGCAAAGTTTCCCAAACCTTAAAATGCCTATAAATACACCCCTCACCACACCCACAAATCAGTTTAACGAATAGCCAAGAAGTGGGGTGATAAGAAAAAAAGTGCGAAGCATATAAAATAAGGAATTGGAATAATTGTGCTTTATACAAAAAAATCATAACCACCCCAAAAAAAGGGTGGGCCTCATGGACTCTTGTTAATATGAAAGAAATGAATTTATCAGGTAAGTTCTTACATAAATTATGTTTTCTTTCATGTAATTAACAAGAGTCCATGAGCTAGTGACGTATGGGATAATGACTACCCAAGATGTGGATCTTTCCACACAAGAGTCACTAGAGAGGGAGGGATAAAATAAAGACAGCCAATTCCTGCTGAAAATAATCCACACCCAAAATAAAGTTTAATGAAAAACCTAAGCAGAAGAATCAAACTGAAACTGCTACCTGAAGAACTTTTCTACCAAAAATTGCTTCAGAAGAAGAAAATACATCAAAATGGTAGAATTTAGTAAAAGTATGCAAAGAGGACCAAGTTGCTGCTTTGCAGATCTGGTCAACCGAAGCTTCATTCCTAAACGCCCAGGAAGTAGATACTGACCTAGTAGAATGAGCTGTAATTCTCTGAGGCGGAATTTTACCCGACTCAACATAGGCAAGATGAAATAAAGATTTCAACCAAGATGCCAAAGAAATGGCAGAAGCTTTCTGGCCTTTCCTAGAACCGGAAAAGATAACAAATAGACTAGAAGTCTTACAGAAAGATTTCGTAGCTTCAACATAATATTTCAAAGCTCTAACAACATCCAAAGAATGCAACGATTTTCTCCTTAGAATTCTTAGGATTAGGACATAATGAAGGAACCACAATTTCTCTACTAATGTTGTTGGAATTCACAACTTTAGGTAAAAATTCAAAAGAAGTTCGCAACACCGCCTTATCCTGATGAAAAATCAGAAAAGGAGACTCACACGAAAGAGCAGATAATTCAGAAACTCTTCTAGCAGAAGAGATGGCCAAAAGGAACAAAAACTTTCCAAGAAAGTAATTTAATGTCCAATGAATGCATAGGTTCAAACGGAGGAGCTTGAAGATCTCCCAGAACCAAATTCAAACTCCAAGGAGGAGAAATTGACTTAATGACAGGTTTTATACGAACCAAAGCTTGTACAAAACAATGAATATCAGGAAGAATAGCAATCTTACTGTGAAAAAGAACAGAAAGAGCAGAGATTTGTCCTTTCAAAGAACTTGCGGACAAACCCTTATCCAAACCATCCTGAAGAAATTGTAAAATTCTCGGTATTCTAAAAGAATGCCAAGAAAAATGATGAGAAAGACACCAAGAAATATAAGTCTTCCAGACTCTATAATATATCTCTCTGGATATAGATGTACGAGCCTGTAACATAGTATTAATCACAGAGTCAGAGAAACCTCTTTGACCAAGAATCAAGCGTTCAATCTCCATACCTTTAAATTTAAGGATTTCAGATCCTGATGGAAAAAAAGGACCTTGAGACAAAAGGTCTGGTCTTAACGGAAGAGTCCACGGTTGGCAAGAGGCCATCCGGACAAGATCCGCATACCAAAACCTGTGAGGCCATGCCGGAGCTACCAGCAGAACAAACGAGCATTCCTTCAGAATCTTGGAGATTACTCTTGGAAGAAGAACTAGAGGCGGAAAGATATAGGCAGGATGATACTTCCAAGGAAGTGAAAATGCATCCACTGCCTCCGCCTGAGGATCCCGGGATCTGGACAGATACCTGGGAAGTTTCTTGTTTAGATGAGAAGCCATCAGAACTATTTCTGGAAGTTCCCACATTTGAACAATCTGAAGAAATACCTCTGGGTGAAGAGACCATTCGCCCGGATGCAACGTTTGGCGACTGAGATAATCCGCTTTCCAATTGTCCATACCTGGGATATAAACCGCAGAGATTAGACAGGAGCTGGATTCCGCCCAAACCAAAATTCGAGATACTTCTTTCATAGCCAGAGGACTGTGAGTCCCTCCTTGATGATTGATGTATGCCACAGCTGTGACAATGTCTTATCTGAAAACAATGAACAACTCTCTCTTCAGAAGAGGCCAAGACTGAAGAGCTCTGAAAATTGCACGGGGTTCCAAAATATTGATCGGAAATCTCACCTCCTGAGATTCCCAAACCCCTTGTGCCGTCAGATACCCCCACACAGCTCCCCAACCTGTAAGACTCGTATCTGTTGAGATTATAGTCCAGGTCGGAAGAACAAAGAAGCCCCCTGAACTAAACGATGGTGATCTGTCCACCATGTCAGAGAGTGTCGTAAAATCGGTTTAAAGATATTAATTGAGTTATCTTTGAGTAATCCCTGCACCATTGGTTCAGCATACAGAGCTGAAGAGGTCGCATGTGAAAACGAGCAAAGGAGATCGCATCTGATGCGGCAGTCCTAAGATCCAACATTTCCATGCATAAGGCTACCAAAGGGAATGATTGTGACTGAAGGTTTTGACAAGCTGATATCAATGTTAAACTTCTCTTGTCTGACAAGGACAGAGTCATAGACACTGAATTTATCTAGAAACCTAAAAAGGTTACCCTTGTCTGAGGAATCAATAAACTGATTGGTAAATTGATCCTCCAACCATGAACTTGAAGAAACAACACAAGTCGATTCGTATGAGATTCTTCGAAAATGAGAAGACTGAGCAAGTACCAAGATATCGTCCAAATAAGGAAATACCAAAACCCTATTCTCTGATTACAGAAAGAAGGGCACCGAGAACCTTTGAAAAAAGTTCTTGGAACTGAGGCTAGACCAAATAGTAGAGCCACAAAACTGGTAATGCTTGTCTAAAAAGAGAATCTCAGACACTAAAAGTGATCTGGATGAATCGGAATATGCAGATACACATTCTGTAAATCTATTATAGACATATAATGCCCTTGCTAAACAAAAGGCAGGATAGACCTACAGAAACCATCTTAAATGTTGGTATCCTAACATAACGATTCAATAATGATAGATCCATAACTGGTCTGAAGGAATTGACCTTCTTTGGTACAATGAAGAGATAAAATAAAACCCCAGCCCCTGTTCCAGAACTGGAACTGGCATAAATACTCCAGCCAACTCTAGATCTGAAACACATTTCAGAAATGCTGAGCCTTGCTGTGTCAATTGGGACACGGGAAAGAAAAGAATCTCTTAGCAGGAGGCCTTAACTTGAAGCCAATTCTGTACCTTCCTGAAACAATGTTTCTGAAACCAGAGATTAAGAACGGAATTGATCCAAATTTCTTTGAAGAAAACGTAATCTGCCCCATACCAGCTGAGCTGGAATAAGGGCCGCACCTTCATAGGTACTTAAGAGCTGGCTATAGGATTCTATAAGGCTTGGATATATTCCAAACTGGAAATAGTTTCCAAACTGATACCGCTCCTGAAGATGAAGGATCAGGCTTTTGTTCCTTGTTGTGAGGAAAGGAACGAAATGATTATTTACCCTGGAAAGAAAGGGAAAGCAAAGTGACTTAGAAGACATGTCAGCATTCCAAGTTTAATCCATAAAGCTTTTCTAGCTAAAATAGCTAGAGACATATACCTGACATCAACTCTAATGATATCAAAAGATGGTATCACCAATAAAATTATTAGCATGTTATAGAATAATAATAATGCTATAAAATTATGATCTGTTACTTGTTGCGCTAAAGCATCTAACCAAAAAGTTGAAGCTGCAGCAACATCCGCTAAAAATATAGCAGGTCTAAGAAGATTACCTGAACATAAGTAAGCTTTTCTTAGAAAGGATTCAATTTTCCTATCTAAAGGATCCTTAAATGAAGTACTATCTGCCATAGGAATAGTAGTACATTAGCAGGAGTAGAGACAGCCCCATAACCTTAGGGATTTTTGTCCCAACAAACTCTAATCTGTCAGATGGCACAGGATATAATTTGCTTAAACGTCTAGAAGGAGTAAATAAATTACCCAAATTATTCCATTCCCTGGAAATTACTTCAGAAATAGCATCAGGGAGATAAAACACTTCTGGAATAACTACAGGAGATTTAAAAACCTTATTTAAACGTTTACATTTAGTATCAAGAGGACCAGTATCCTCTATTTCTAATGCAAATAACACTTCTTTAAGTAAAGAACGAATAAATTCCATCTTGAACAAATACAAAGATTTATCAGCATCAACCTCTGAGACAGAAACCTCTGAACCAGAAGAACCATTATCAGTATCAGAATGATGATGTTCATTTAAAAATTCATCTGAAAAAAAGAGAAGTTTTAAAAGACTTTTATGTATACTAGAAGGAGAAATAACAGACATAGCCTTCTTAATGGATTTAAAAAATAAAATCTCTTATGTTATCAGGAACACTCTGAAAATTAGATGTTGACGGACAGCAACAGGTAATGTAACAGTACTAAAGGAAATTTTATCTGCATTAATAAGTTTGACATGACATGCAATACAAATAACAGCTGGAGAAACAGATACCAAAAGTTTATAGCAGACTTAGCTTGGTAGCTCCAGCACTGTGCAGTGATTTTCCTGTAGTAACTTCTGACTCAGTTGCAACGTGGAACATCTTGCAATATGTAAAAGAAAAAAACAACATATAAAGCAAAATTGATCAAATTCCTTAAATGACAGTTTCAGGAATGGGAAAAAAATGCCAGTGAACAAGCTTCTAGCAACCAGAAGCAATAAATAATGAGACTTAAATAATGTGGAGACAAAAATGACGCCCATATTTTTTAGCGCCAAAAAAGACGCCCACATTATTTGGCGCCTAAATGCTTTTGGCGCCAAAAATGACGCCACATCCGGAACGCCGACATCTTTGACGCAAAATAACGTCAAAAAATGACGCAACTTCCGGCGACACGTATGACGCCGGAAACGGAAAATAATTTTTGCGCCAAAAAAGTCCGCGCCAAGAATGACGCAATAAAATGAAGCATTTTCAGCCCCCGCGAGCCTAACAGCCCACAGGGAAAAAAGTCAAATTTTTGAGGTAAGAAAAAAATATGATAATTCAATGCATAATCCCAAATATGAAACTGACTGTCTGGAAATAAGGAAAGTTGAACATTCTGAGTCAAGGCAAATAAATGTTTGAATACATATATTTAGAACTTTATAAATAAAGTGCCCAACCATAGCTTAGAGTGTCACAGAAAATAAGACTTACTTACCCCAGGACACTCATCTACATGTTTGTAGAAAGCCAAACCAGTACTGAAACGAGAATCAGTAGAGGAAATGGTAAATATAAGAGTATATCGTCGATCTGAAAAGGGAGGTAAGAGATGAATCTCTACGACCGATAACAGAGAACCTTATGAAATAGACCCCGTAGAAGGAGATCACTGCATTCAATAGGCAATACTCTCTTCACATCCCTCTGACATTCACTGCACGCTGAGAGGAAAACCGGGCTCCAACTTGCTGCGGAGCGCATATCAACGTAGAATCTAGCACAAACTTACTTCACCACCTCCCTTGGAGGCAAAGTTTGTAAAACTGATTTGTGGGTGTGGTGAGGGGTGTATTTATAGGCATTTTAAGGTTTGGGAAACTTTGCCCCTCCTGGTAGGAATGTATATCCCATACGTCACTAGCTCATGGACTCTTGTTAATTACATGAAAGAAAAGTCAGTAGTTAAGAGCTTTCTGGGCTAACGCCGGTTCATAAAGCTCTTAACTACTGTGCTCTAAAGTACACTAACACCCATAAACTACCTATGTACCCCTAAACCGAGGTCCCCCCACATCGCCGCCACTCGATTACATTTTTTTAACCCCTAATCTGCCGACCGCCACCTACGTTATACTTATGTACCCCTAATCTGCTGCCCCTAACACCGCCGACCCCTATATTATATTTATTAACCCCTAACCTGCCCCCCACAACGTCGCCGCCAGCTACCTACAATAATTAACCCCTAATCTCGACCGCAAAGAGCCGCCACCTACATTATAGCTATGTACCCCTAATCTGCTGCCCCTAACACCGCCGACCCCTATATTATATTTATTAACCCCTAATCTGCCCCCCTCAACGTCGCCTCCACCTGCCTACACTTATTAACCCCTAATCTGCCGAGCGGATCTCACCGCTACTATAATAAAGTTATTAACCCCTAATCCGCCTCACTCCCGCCTCAATAACCCTATAATAAATAGTATTAACCCCTAATCTGCCCTCCCTAACATCGCCGACACCTAACTTCAATTATTAACCCCTAATCTGCCGACCGAATCTCGCCGCTATTCTAATAAATGGATTAACCCCTAAAGCTAAGTCTAACCCTAACACTAACACCCCCCTAACTTAAATATAATTTAAATCTAACGAAATAAATTAACTCTTATTAAATAAATTATTCCTATTTAAAGCAAAATACTTACCTGTAAAATAAATCCTAATATAGCTACAATATAAATTATAATTACATTGTAGCTATTTTAGGATTAATATTTATTTTACAGGTAACTTTGTAATTATTTTAACCAGGTACAATAGCTATTAAATAGTTATTAACTATTTAATAGCTACCTAGTTAAAATAATTACAAAATTACCTGTAAAATAAATCCTAACCTAAGTTACAATTAAACCTAACACTACACTATCAATAAATTAATTAAATAAAATACCTACAATTACCTACAATTAAACCTAACACTACACTATCAATACTTAATTAAATACAATATCTACAAATAAATACAATGAAATAAACTAACTAAAGTACAAAAAATAAAAAAGAACTAAGTTACAAAAAATAAAAAAATATTTACAAACATCATAAAAATATTACAACAATTTTAAAATAATTACACCTACTCTAAGCCCCCTAATAAAATAACAAAGACCCCCAAAATAGAAAAATGCCCTACCCTATTCTAAATTACTAAAGTTCAAAGCTCTTTTACCTTACCAGCCCTGAACAGGGCCCTTTGCGGGGCATGCCCCAAAGAATTCAGCTCTTTTGGCTGTAAAAAAAAACATACAATACCCCCCCCAACATTACAACCCACCACCCACATACCCCTAATCTAACCCAAACCCCCTTAAATAAACCTAACACTAAGCCCCTGAAGATCTTCCTACCTTGTCTTCACCATGCCAGGTATCACCGATCGTTCCAGGCTCTGAAATCTTCATCTAACCCCAAGCGGGGGCTAGACATCCATCATCCGACGGCTGAAGAAGTCCAGAAGAGGGTCCAAAGTCTTCATCCTATCCGGGAAGAAGAGTAGATCCGGACCGGCAACCATCTTCTTCCAAGCGGCATCTACTATCTTCATCCGATGAGGACCGGCTCCATCTTGAAGACCTCCACCGCGGACCCATCTTCTTCCGACGACGACTTCCCGATCAGATTGAGCTCGCATTCTATTGGCTGATCGGAACAGCCAATAGAATGTGAGCTCAATCTGATTGGCTGATCGGATCAGCCAATCGACTGAACTTGATTCTGATTGGCTGATTCCATCAGCCAATCAGAATTTTCCTACCTTAATTCCGATTGGCTGATAGAATCCTATCAGCCAATCGGAATTCGAGGGACGCCATCTTGGATGACGTCCCTTAAAGGAACCGTCATTCGTCGGGAAGTCGTCGTTGGAAGAAGATGGGTCCGCTGTGGAGGTCTTCAAGATGGAGCCGGTCCTCATCGGATGAAGATAGAAGATGCCGCTTGGAAGAAGATGGTTGCCGGTCCGGATCTACTCTTCTTCCCTGATAGGATGAAGACTTTGGACCCTCTTCTGCACTTCTTCAGCCGTCGGATGATGGATGTCTAGCCCCCGCTTGGGCTTAGATGAAGATTTCGGAGCCTGGAACGATCGTGATACCTGGCATGGTGAAGACAAGGTAGGAAGATCTTCAGGGGCTTAGTGTTAGGTTTATTTAAGGGGGGTTTGGGTTAGATTAGGGGTATGTGGGTGGTGGGTTGTAATGTTGGGGGGGGTATTGTATGTTTTTTTTTACAGGCAAAAGAGCTGAATTCTTTGGGGCATGCCCCACAAAAGGTCCTTTTAAGGGCTGGTAAGGTAAAAGAGCTTTGAACTTTAGTAATTTAGAATAGGGTAGGGCATTTTTTTTATTTTGGGGGTCTTTGTTATTTTATTAGGGGGCTTAGAGTAGGTGTAATTAGTTTAAAATTGTTGTAATATTTTTATGATGTTTGTAAATATTTTTTTATTTTTTGTAACTTAGTTCTTTTTTATTTTTTGTACTTTAGTTAGTTTATTTCATTGTATTTATTTGTAGATATTGTATTTAATTAATGTATTGATAGTGTAGTGTTAGGTATAATTGTAGGTAATTGTAGGTATTTTATTTAATTAATTTATTGATAGTGTAGTGTTAGGTTTAATTGTAACTTAGGTTAGGATTTATTTTACAGGTAATTTTGTAATTATTTTAACTAGGTAGCTATTAAATAGTTAATAACTATTTAATAGCTATTGTACCTGGTTAAAATAATTACAAAGTTGCCTGTAAAATAAATATTAATCCTAAAATAGCTACAATGTAATTATTATTTATATTGTAGCTATATTAGGATTTATTTTACAGGTAAGTATTTAGCTTTAAATAGGAATAATTTATTTAATAAGAGTTAATTTATTTCGTTAGATTTAAATTATATTTAAGTTAGGGGGGTGTTAGTGTTAGGGTTAGACTTAGCTTTAGGGGTTAATCCATTTATTAGAATAGCGGCAAGATTCGATCGGCAGATTAGGGGTTAATAATTGAAGTTAGGTGTCGGCGATGTTAGGGAGGGCAGATTAGGGGTTAATACTATTTATTATAGGGTTATTGAGGCGGGAGTGAGGCGGATTAGGGGTTAATAACTTTATTATAGTAGCGGTGAGATCCGCTCGGCAGATTAGGGGTTAATAAGTGTAGGCAGGTGGAGGCGACGTTGAGGGGGACAGATTAGGGGTTAATAAATATAATATAGGGGACGGCGATGTTAGGGCAGCAGATTAGGGGTACATAGGGATAATGTAAGTAGCGGCGGTGTATGGAGCGGCAGATTAGGGGTTAATAATAATATGCAGGGGTCAGCGATAGCGTAGGCGGCAGAATAGGGGATAATAAGTGTAAGGTTAGGGGTGTTTAGACTCGGGGTACATGTTAGGGTGTTAGGTGCAGATGTAGGAAGTGTTTCCCCATAGCAAACAATGGGGCTGCGTTAGGAGCTTAACGCTGCTTTTTTTTCAGCTCAAACAGCCCCATTGTTTTCTATGGGGAAATCGTGCACGAGCACGTTTTTGAAGCTGGCCGCGTCTGTAAGCAACTCTGGTATCGAGAGTTGCAGTGGCGTTAAATATGCCTGTACGCTCCCTTTTTGGAGCCTAACACAGCCATTCTGTGGACTCTCAATATCAGAGTTATTTTAAAGGTGCGGCCAGAAAAAAGCCAGCGTTAGCTACGCGGGTCGTTACCGACAAAACTCTAAATCTAGCCGTAAGATAGCCAATTTATGTAATGACTAGTATTTGCACTTGCTTAAGACTTCAATAGGGTCGAGCCGTAGAGCATAGATCCTTTATATAAATATGTTACAACTTTCCCACAAATTATAAACTGAAAAGTGGAGTCTAACCATTTATATTATATTATAAAACTTAACCGATTACTAGCAAAGAGTTTCCAGCAACATAATAATCTAAGCGATCTTACTAAAAGTAAATATAACGGATTCAGCTGATACACTGAGAGACCAATCATGTTACGAGGGGTGTGTAATGTGCCGTCCAATCAAATCACAAGATCCAGTATAAAGTTAAGAAGGTACTAAACCACTACTATCTATGATTATGGGCACCACCGAAACGCGTCAGTTGTGAGGGGGTACCTTGTCATATCTTGTTTTTAGTTACTAACCTGTAGGTGCGTCTGTGACTATTGTCATATTTTTTGTGCTGTTAATCTTTTTAAGCATGGAATAAAAGTTTGAGGAGGAGCCGGTCTGGGATTCTTTTCTTTTCTTGTGGCTGTGATTGGATCTTTTCACAGGGCTCTCCAAGTGAACTGACAGCGGGAATACTCTGACGTGAACCCGGAACCTGGAAGGACAGGATTCAGCATCTGTGAGACAGCGGCGGTGAAGCAGAGGGATACTTTTCACGGAAGAAGTTCTACCTCGAGTAAGTCCGCTTAACATGTATAATATTTGTGTCTCTGAGCTGAACTATAATGGGACTTCTGTGGAGGGCTGTATTTACAACAGTTTACGGTCTGTTTTATTGAGTGGTATGCTGTTCCCTAAGCAGAGTGCATGGACATTTGTTGTGTGATTTGAGGAAATAGTGCTGCCCTCTAGTGCTCTTGCATAACATTCTTGGAAAACTGCTGCCATATAGTGCACCAGACACGTGCACACTCCTGAGCTTACGACCCCGCTTTTCAACAAAAGATACTAAGAGACGAAAGAAAATCTGATGATAGAATTAAATTGGAAAATTGCTGCTCTATCTGAATCATTAACCCCTTAATGACCACAGCACTTTTCCATTTCTTTCATGTAATTAGCAAGAGTCCATGAGCTAGTGACGTATGGGATATACATTCCTACCAGGAGGGGCAAAGTTTCCCAAACCTCAAAATGCCTATAAATACACCCCTCACCACACCCACAAATCAGTTTTACAAACTTTGCCTCCTATGGAGGTGGTGAAGTAAGTTTGTGCTAGATTCTACGTTGATATGCGCTCCACAGCAGGTTGGAGCCCGGTTTTCCTCTCAGAGTGCAGTGAATGTCAGAGGGATGTGAAGAGAGTATTGCCTATTTGAATTCAATGATCTCCTTCTACGGGGTCTATTTCATAGGTTCTCTGTTATCGGTCGTAGAGATTCATCTCTTACCTCCCTTTTCAGATCGACGATATACTCTTATATATATATACCATTACCTCTACTGATTCTCGTTTCAGTACTGGTTTGGCTTTCTACTACATGTAGATGAGTGTCCTGGGGTAAGTAAGTCTTATTTTCGACACTCTAAGCTATGGTTGGGCACTTTTTTATAAAGTTCTAAATATTTGTATTCAAACATTTATTTGCCTTGACTCAGGATGTTCAACATTCCTTATTTTCAGACAGTCAGTTTCATATTTGGGATAATGCATATGAATTAATCAATTTTTTTCTTACCTTAAAATTTGACTTTTTCCCTGTGGGCTGTTAGGCTCGCGGGGGCTGAAAATGCTTCATTTTATTGCGTCATTCTTGGCGCAGACTTTTTTGGCGCAAATTTTTTTTTCTGTTACCGGCGTCATACGTGTCGCCGGAAGTTGCGTCATTTTTGACGTTTTTTTTGCGCCAAAAGTGTCGGCGTTCCGGATGTGGCGTCATTTTTGGCGCCAAAATCATTTAGGCGCCAAATAATGTGGGCGTCTTTTTTGGCGCTAAAAAAATATGGGCGTCACTATTGTCTCCACATTATTTAAGTCTCATTATTTATTGCTTCTGGTTGCTAGAAGCTTGTTCACTGGCATTTTTTCCCATTCCTGAAACTGTCATTTAAGGAATTTGATCAATTTTGCTTTATATATTGTTTTTTCTATTACATATTGCAAGATGTCCCACGTTGAAACTGAGTCAGAAGATACTTCTGGAAAATTGCTGCCTGGTGCTGGAGCTACCAAAGCTAAGTGTATCTGTTGTAAACTTTTGGTATCTGTTCCTCCAGCTATTTCCTTTAGTACTGTTACATTACCTGTTGCTGTTCCGTCAACATCTAATACTCAGAGTGTTCCTGATAATATAAGAGATTTTGTTTCGAAATCCATTAAGAAGGCTATGTCTGTTATTCCTCCTTCTAGTAAACGTAAAAAGTCTTTTAATTAAAACTTCTAATTTTTCAGATGAATTTTTAAATGAACATCATCATTCTGATACTGATAATGGTTCTTCTGGTTCAGAGGATTCTGTCTCAGAGGTTGATGCTGATAAATCTTCATATTTATTTAAAATGGAATTTATTCGTTCTTTACTTATAGAAGTCCTAATTGCATTAGAAATTGAGGATTCTAGTCCTCTTGATACTAAATCTAAACGTTTAGATAAGGTTTTTAAATCTCCTGTAGTTATTCCAGAAGTGTTTCCTGTCCCTGGTGCTATTTCTGAAGTAATTTCCAGGGAATGGAATAATTTGGGTAATTCATTTACTCCTTCTAAACGTTTTAAGCAATTATATCCTGTGCCATCTGACAGATTAGAATTTTGGGACAAAATCCCTAAGGTTGATGGGGCTGTCTCTACTCTTGCTAAGCGTACTACTATTCCTATGGCAGATGGTACTTCCTTTAAGGATCCTTTAGATAGGAAAATTGAATCCTTTCTAAGAAAAGCTTACTTGTGTTCAGGTAATCTTCTTAGACCTGCTATATCTTTAAAGGATGTTGCTGCAGCTTCAACTTTTTGGTTAGAAGCTTTAGCGCAACAAGTAACAGATCATAATTCTCATAGCATTATTATTTTTCTACAACATGCTAATAATTTTATTTGTGATGCCATCTTTGATATCATTAGAGTTGATGTCAGGTATATGTCTCTAGCTATTTTAGCTAGAAGAGCTTTATGGCTTAAAACTTGGAATGCTGATATGTCTTCTAAGTCTACTCTGCTTTCCCTTTCTTTCCAGGGTAATAAATTATTTGGTTCTCAGTTGGATTCTATTATCTCAACTGTTACTGGAGGGAAAGGAACTTTTTTACCACAGGATAAAAAATCTAAAGGTAAATTTAGGTCTAATAATCGTTTTCGTTTCTTTCGTCACAACAAGGAACAAAAGCCTGATCCTTCATCCTCAGGAGCGGTATCAGTTTGGAAACCATCTCCAGTTTGGAATAAATCCAAGCCTTTTAGAAAACCAAAGCCAGCTCCTAAGTCCACATAAAGGTGTGGCCCTCATTCCAGCTCAGCTGGTAGGGGGCAGATTATGTTTTTTCAAAGAAATTTGGATCAATTCCGTTCACAATCTCTGGATTCAGAACATTGTTTCAGAAGGGTACAGAATTGGCTTTAAGATAAGGCCTCCTGCAAAGAGATTTTTTCTTTCCCGTGTCCCAGTAAACCCAGCGAAGGCTCAAGCATTTCTGAAATGTGTTTCAGATCTAGAGTTGGCTGGAGTAATTATGCCAGTTCCAGTTCTGGAACAGGGGCTGGGGTTTTATTCAAATCTCTTCATTGTACCAAAGAAGGAGAATTCCTTCAGACCAGTTCTGGATCTAAAAATATTGAATCGTTATGTAAGGATACCAACATTCAAGATGGTAACTGTAAGGACTATCCTGCCTTTTGTTCAGCAAAGGCATTATATGTCTACAATAGATTTACAGGATGCATATCTGCATATTCCGATTCATCCAGATCACTATCAGTTTCTGAGATTCTCTTTCCTAGACAAGCATTACCAGTTTGTGGCTCTGCTGTTTGGCCTAGCAACAGCTACAAGAATTTTTACAAAGGTTCTCGGTGCCCTTCTGTCTGTAATCAGAGAACAGGGTATTGTGGTATTTCCTTATTTGGACGATATCTTGGTACTTGCTCAGTCTTCACATTTAGCAGAATCTCATACGAATCGACTTGTGTTGTTTCTTCAAGATCATGGTTGGAGGATCAATTTACCAAAAAGTTCATTGATTCCTCAGACAAGGGTAACCTTTTTAGGTTTCCAGATGGATTCAGTGTCCATGACTCTGTCTTTGACAGACAAGAGACGTCTAAAATTGATATCAGCTTGTCAAAACCTTCAGTCACAATCATTCCCTTCGGTAGCTTTATGCATGGAAATTCTAGGTCTTATGACTGCAGCATCGGACGCGATCCCCTTTGCTCGTTTTCACATGCGACCTCTTCAGCTCTGTATGCTGAACCAGTGGTGCAGGGATTACACAAAGATATCTCAATTAATATCTTTAAAACCAATTGTACGACACTCTCTGACGTGGTGGACAGATCACCATCGTTTAGTTCAGGGGGCTTCTTTTGTTCTTCCGACCTGGACTGTAATTTCAACAGATGCAAGTCTGACAGGTTGGGGAGCTGTTTGGGGGTCTCTGACAGCACAAGGGGTTTGGGAATCTCAGGAGGTGAGATTACCGATCAATATTTTGGAACTCCGTGCAATTTTCAGAGCTCTTCAGTCATGGCCTCTTCTAAAGAGAGAATCGTTCATTTGTTTTCAGACAGACAATGTCACAACTGTGGCATACATCAATCATCAAGGAGGGACTCACAGTCCTCTGGCTATGAAGGAAGTATCTCGAATTCTGGTATGGGCGGAATCCAGCTCCTGTCTAGTTTCTGCGGTTCATATCCCAGGTATAGACAATTGGGAAGCGGATTATCTCAGTCGCCAAATGTTACATCCGGGCGAATGGTCTCTTCACCCCGAGGTATTTCTTCAGATTGTTCAAATGTGGGGACTTCCAGAATTAGATCTGATGGCCTCTTATCTAAACAAGAAACTTCCCAGGTATCTGTCCAGATCCAGGGATCCTCAAGCGGAAGCAGTGGATGCATTGTCACTTCCTTGGAAGTATCATCCTTCCTATATCTTTCCGCCTCTAGTTCTTCTTCCAAGAGTAATCTCCAAGATTCTGAAGGAATGCTCGTTTGTTCTGCTGGTAGCTCCAGCATGGCCTCACAGGTTTTGGTATGCGGATCTTGTCCAGATGGCCTCTTGCCAACCGTGGACTCTTCCGTTAAGACCAGACCTTTTGTCGCAAGGTCCTTTTTTCCATCAGGATCTCAAATCCTTAAATTTAAAGGTATGGAGATTGAACGCTTGATTCTTAGTCAAAGAGGTTTCTCTGACTCTGTGATTAATACTATGTTACAGGCTCGTAAATCTGTATCTAGGGAGATATATTATAGAGTCTGGAAGACTTATATTTCTTGGTGTCTTTCTCATCATTTTTCCTGGCATTCTTTTAGAATTCCGAGAATTTTACAGTTTCTTCAGGATGGTTTGGATAAAGGTTTGTCTGCAAGTTCCTTGAAAGGACAAATCTCTGCTCTTTCTGTTCTTTTTCACAGAAAGATTGCTAATCTTCCTGATATTCATTGTTTTGTACAAGCTTTGGTTCATATAAAACCTGTCATTAAGTCAATTTCTCCTCCTTGGAGTTTGAATTTGGTTCTGGGGGCTCTTCAAGCTCCTCCGTTTGAACCTATGCATTCGTTGGACATCAAATTACTTTCTTGGAAAGTTTTGTTCCTTTTGGCCATCTCTTCTGCCAGAAGAGTTTCTGAATTATCTGCTCTTTCTTGTGAGTCTCCTTTTCTGATTTTTCATCAGGATAAGGCGGTGTTGCGAACTTCTTTTAAATTTTTACCTAAGGTTGTGAATTCTAACAACATTAGTAGAGAAATTGTGGTTCCTTCATTGTGTCCTAATCCTAAGAATTCTAAGGAGAGATCATTGCATTCTTTGGATGTAGTTAGAGCTTTGAAATATTATGTTGAAGCTACTAAGAATTTCCGAAAGACTTCTAGTCTATTTGTTATCTTTTCCGGTTTTAGGAAAGGTCAGAAGGCCTCTGCCATTTCTTTGGCATCTTGGTTGAAATCTTTAATTCATCATGCTTATGTCGAGTCGGGTAAAACTTCGCCTCAAAGGATTACAGCTCATTCTACTAGGTCAGTTTCTACTTCCTGGGCGTTTAGGAATGAAGCTTCGGTTGATCAGATTTGCTAAGCAGCAACTTGGTCTTCTTTGCATACCTTTACTAAATTCTACCATTTTTATGTGTTTTCTTCTTCTGAAGCTGTTTTTGGTAGAAAAGTACTTCAGGCAGCTGTTTCAGTTTGAATCTTCTGCTTATAATTTCAGTTTTTTTCGTTATAACATTTAAACTTTATTTTGGGTGTGGATTATTTTTCAGCGGAAATGGCTGTCTTTATTTTATCCCTCCCTCTCTAGTGACTCTTGCGTGGAAAGATCCACATCTTGGGTAGTCATTATCCCATACGTCACTAGCTCATGGACTCTTGCTTATTACATGAAAGAAAACATAATTTATGTAAGAACTTACCTGATAAATTCATTTCTTTCATATTAGCAAGAGTCCATGAGGCCCGCCCTTTTTGGGGTGGTTATGATTTTTTTGTATAAAGCACAATTATTCCAATTCCTTATTTTTATGCTTTCATACTTTTTTCTTATCACCCCACTTCTTGGCTATTCGTTAAACTGATTTGTGGGTGTGGTGAGGGGTGTATTTATGGGCATTTTGAGGTTTGGGAAATTTGCCCCTCCTGGTAGGAATGTATATCCCATACGTCACTAGCTCATGGACTCTTGCTAATATGAAAGAAATGAATTTATCAGGTAAGTTCTTACATAAATTATGTTTTTCTGACCGTTTGGGACCAGGGCTATTTTTACATTTCTGCTGTGTTTGTGTTTAGCTGTAATTTTTCCTCTTACTCATTTACTGTACCCACACATATTATATACCGTTTTTCTCGCCATTAAAAGGAATTTCTAAAGATACCATTATTTTCATCATATCTTATCATTTACTATAAAAAATGATAAAATATGAGGAAAAAAAATGGAAAAAATCAAATTTTTTCTAACTTTGACCCCCAAAATCTGTTACACATCTACAACCACCAAAAAACATCCATGCTAAATAGTTTCTAAATTTTGTCCTGAGTTTAGAAATACCCAATGTTTACATGTTCTTTGCTTTTTTTGCAAGTTATAGGGCAATAAGTACAAGTAGCACTTTTCTTTTTTTGCAAGTTATAGGGCAATAAATACAAGTAGCACTTTGCTTTTTTTGCAAGTTATAGGGTAATAAATACAAGTAGCACTTTGCTATTTCCAAACCATTTTTTCTTCTTCAAAATTAGCGCTAGTTACATTGGGACACTGATATCTGTCAGGAATCCCTGAATATCCCTTGACATGTATATATTTTTTTTTAGTAGACAACCCAAAGTATTGATCTAGGCCCATTTTGGTATATTTCATGCCACCATTTCACCGCCAAATGCGATCAAATAAAAAAAATCATTCACTTTTTCACTATTTTTTTCACAGACTTTAGGTTTCTCACTGAAATTATTTGCAAACAGCTTGTGCAATTTTGGCACAAATGATTGTAAATGCTTCTCTGGGATCCCCTTTGTTCAGAAATAGCAGACATATATGGCTTTGGGGTTGCTTTTTGGTAATTAGAAGGCCGCTAAATGCTGCTGCGCACCACACGTGTATTATGCCAGCAGTGAAGGGGTTAATTAGGGAGCTTGTAGGGAGCTTGCAGGGTTCATTTTAGCCTTAGTCTAGAGATCAGCCTCCCACCTGACACATCCCACCACCTGATCCCTCCCAAACAGCTCTCTTCTCTCCCCCACCCCACAATTGTCCAGCAATCTTAAGTACTGGCAGAAAGTCTGCCAGTACTCAAATAAAAGTGTTTAAAAAAAAAAACTTATTCTGCTATGTATGATCCCCCCTTAGCCCCCAACCTCCCTGATCCCCCCCCCGAAAACAGCTATCTAACCCTCCCCCTCTACCTTATTGTGCCCCATCTTGGGTACTTGCAGCTGTCTGCCAGTACCCAGTTTGTCATAAAATATGGTATGTTTTATAAAATAATTAAACATTTTCTGTAGTGTAGCCCCCCTCAATATCCAACCCCCCACCCCCTCCCAGATCCCTTAGCTAAAAATTCCCACCCTCCCCAGTCCTTTCTCTCAATGTATGTAATAAATGAATTGTTCCATAGTGTAGGGTTCCCACCCGCTCCCGCCCCTGTGTATGCGCCGTCCCCGACGGCCCCGCACGCGATCCCGATGGCCGCCCACCCGCATCCCTGCATTGGCTCCCACCCACCAATGATCCTGGCCATCGACGTAAAGGGTACGTTCTTGGTCGTTAACAACCTTTTTTTGTAGGACGTACCCTGTACGTCATTGGTCATTAAGAAGTTAAAGTTTTGGGTTTCATGTCCCTCTAACAGTGCTTTTCTGCTGATAATCATTTGATACGTTTGTCTAAATGATTGTGATTAAACAAACAGTGGCTAATACAAAGAGGGTAGGCTGTAAATCCTACTTGGAGGAAACAATAGGAAATTAGTAAAAAAAATAGTTATAACCCTCTGTGCTTCAAACAGATATAGGCAAACAATATACCGTGCCTACACATGGAAAGAAAAATAGTCACCTTCTAACTATTATGCGGTTACACACTATGAAATTCAAAGGTAACTGCGCTCACCTTGAGCTAAAATCTAAAATATGGAAGAATTTCAATACTTAACAAACTCTCACCTAGATTACAAGTTATGCGCGCTATAGGGAAATTAACGAATGCAATAAAAGTTGCGTTGTTTAACCCTCTATAGCGCAGCCATTACAAGTTTTCAAACAGCCGGCTTGTGTGTGCGATATGGTGCTTTTAAGCTCCATACCGCACAAAATACAAGCGCTGTTTTGAAGTGCTCGTGCACATTTCCCTCATAGACATCAATGGGGAGAGCGGGTCTGAAAAAAATCTAATACCTGCGATTGCGGAAAGATAAGCTCCATAACGCAGCCACATTGATGTCTATGGGGAAAAAAAACTAATATTTAAACCTAACACCCTAACATAAACTCTGAGTCTAAACACCCCTAATCTGCCCCCCACCGACATCGCCGCCACCTACATAATGTTATTAACCCCTAATCTGCCACCCCCGATATCGCCACCACCTAAATAAATCTATTAACCCCTAATCTGCCCTTCCCGATATCGCCACCACTATACTAAAGTGATTAACCCATATTCCCCTGCCCCCCAACATTGCCCACACTATAATAAATCTATTAACCCCTATTCTGCCGCTCCCTGACATCGCTGCAACTAAACCTCTGGCCTCCCACATCAATACCACTAAATAAACCTATTAACCCCTAAACTGCCAGCCCCCCACAACGCAACAACCTAAATTAAACTATATTAACCCCTAAACCTAACCATAACCCTAACATAACCCTAAGCCTGACCCTAAACCTAAACCTAACCGTAACCCTAACCCTAACCCTAACATAACCATAACACCCCCTAACTTTAACATAATTAAAATATAGCTACATTAAACTTACAATTATTAACTAAATAATTCCTATTTAAAACTAAATACCGGTGAAATAAAACCTAGTGGCTAGATTACGAGTTTTGCGTTATGAGCAGTGCGTTGCTAACTTGCATGTTATTGTCACCGCTCACTTTCTTACAGCGCTGGTATTACAGGTTTTTCTAAACCCGGCGTTAACAGGCAAGAAGTGAGTGTAGAGCAAAATTGTGCTCCATACCGCACTCCAATACCAGCGCTGCTTAAATCAGCGGTGAGCTGGTTGTACGTGCTTGTGCACAATTTCCCCATAGACATCAATGGGGAGAGCCGGCTGAGAAAAAGTCTAACACCTGCAAAAAAGCAGCGTAAATCTCAGTAACGCAGCCCCATTGATTCCTATGGGGAAACTAAAGTTATGTTTACACCTAACACCCTAACCCCGAGTCTAAACACCCCTAATCTTACACTTATTAACCCCTAATCTGCCGCCCCCGACATTGCCGACACCTACATTATACTTATTAACCCCTAATCTGCCGCTCTGGACATCGCCGACACCTACATAATACTTATTAAACCCTAATCTGCTGCCCCCAACATCGCCGACACCTACATTTGATATTAACCCCTAATCTGCTGCCCACAATGTCGCTGACACCTGCATAATGTTATTAACCCCTAATCTGCCGCCCCCAACGTCGCCACCACTATAATAAACATATTAAACAATAAACAGCCGTACTCCCTCATCTCAAACACTAGTTAAATATTATTAACCCCTAATCTGCTGCCCCTAACATCGCTGCCACCTACCTACATTTATAAACTCCTAATCTGCCGCCCCCAACGTCGCCGCCACTAATTATATTTATTAACCCCTAAACCTAAGTCTAACCCTAACACCCCCTAACTTAAATATAATTAAAATAAATCTAAATAAAATCTACAATTATTACCTAAATTATTCCTAGTTAAAACTAAATACTTACCTGTAAAATAAACCCTGTTAGCTACAATATAACTAATAGTTACATTGTAGCTAGCTTAGGGTTTATTTTTATTTTACAGACAAGTTTGTATTTATTTTAACTAGGTAGAATAGTTACTAAATAGTTATTAACTATTTAATAACTGCTTAGTTAAAATAAATAGAAATTTACCTGTAAAATAAAACCTAACCTAAGTTACACTAGCACCTAACCTAACCCTACAATTAAATAAATTCCCTAAATTAAATACAATTAACTAAATTCAAAACATTTAGCTAAATTACAAAAAACAAACAAACACTAAATTACAGAAAATAAAAAACAAATTACATGATCTTTAAACCAATTACACCTAATCTAATAACCCTATCAAAATAATAAAAACCCTAGCCTAAACTTAACTACCAATAGCCCTTAAAAGGGCCTTTTGCGGGGCATTGCCCCAAATAAATCAGCTCTTTTACCTGTAAAAAAAAATACAAACAACCTCCCCAACAGTAAAACCCACCACCCACACAACCAACCCCCCAAATAAAACCCTAATTAAAAAAACCTAAGCTCCACATTGCATCGAAAAGGGCATTTGGATGGGCATTGCCCTTAAAAGGGCATTTAGCTCTATTGCGGCCCAAATCCCTAACCTAAAAATAAAACCCACCCAATACACCCTTATAAAATCCTAACACTAACCCCCAAAGATCCACTTACCGGGAGAAGTCTTCATCCAAGCGGCAAGATGTCCTCAACAATGCCGGAAGAAGTGGTCCTCCAGATGGGCAGAAGTGGTCCTCCGTTGGGCTTCGTTGAGGACATCTTGCCGCATGGATGAAGACTTCTCCCGGTAAGTGGATCTTCGGAGGTTAGTGTTAGCATTTTTTAAGGGTGTATTGGGTGGGTTTTATTTTTAGGTTAGGGCTTTGGGCCGCAATAGAGCTAAATGCCCTTTTAAGGGCAATGCCCATCCAAATGCCCTTTTCAGGGCAATGGAGAGCTTAGGTTTCTTTAGTTAGGGTTTTATTTGGGGGGTTGGTTGTGTTGGTGGTGGGTTTTACTGTTGGGGGGGTTGTTTGTATTTTTTTTACAGGTAAAAGAGCTGATTTCTTTGTGGCAATGCCCCGCAAAAGGCCCTTTTAAGGGCTATTGGTAGTTTAGTTTAGGCTAGGGTTTTTTTTTATTTTGGGTGGTCTTTTTTATTTTGATAGGGCTATTAGATTAGGTGTAATTAGTTTAAAGATCTTGTAATTTGTTTTTTATTTTCTGTGATTTAGTTTTTTTTTGTAATTTAGCTAATTGTTTTCAATTTAGTTAATTGTATTTAATTTAGGGAATTTATTTAATTGTAGAGTTAGGTTAGGTGTTAGTGTAACTTAGGTTAGGTTTTATTTTACAGGTAAATTTGTATTTATTTTAGCTAGGTAGTTAGTAAATAGTTAATAACTATTTAGTAACTATTCTACCTAGTTAAAATAAATACAAACTTGCCTGTAAAATAAAAATAAACCCTAAGCTAGCTACAATGTAACTATTAGTTATTTTGTAGCTAGTTTAGGGTTTATTTTATAGGTAAGTACTTAGTTATAAATAGGAAGTATTTAGGTAATGTTAGTAAGTTTTATTTAGATTTATTTTAATTATATTTATGTTAGGGGGTGTTAGGGTTAGGGTTAGACTTAGATTTAGGGGTTAATAAATTTAATATAGTGGCGGCGACGTTGGGGGCGGCAGATTAGGGGTTAATAAATGTAGGTAGGTGGCGGGGATGTTAGGGACAGCAGATTAGGGGTTAATAATATTTAACTAGTGTTTGCGAGGCGGGAATGCAGCGGTTTAGGGGTTAATATGTTTATTGTAGTGGCGGCGATGTCCGGAGCGGCAGATTAGGGGTTAATAATTTTATTTTAGTGTTTGCGATGCGGGAGGGCCTCGGTTTAGGGGTTAATAGGTAGTTTATGGGTGTTAGTGTCCTTTTTAGCACTTTAGCTATGAGTTTTATGCTACAGCGTTGTAGTGTAAAACTCATAACTACTGACTTTAAAATGCGGTACGAATCTTGACGGGATAGGGTGTATCGCTCACTTTTTCGCCTCCCAGGACAAGCTTGTAATATCAGCGCTATGGAAGTCCCATAGAAAAAAGACTATACGCAATTTGCGTAAGTTGATTTGCGGTAAGGCCAAAAAAGTGTGCGGTGCCCCTAAATCTGCAAGACTCGTAATAAAAGCGGTAGTAAAAAAGCAGCGTTATAACCTGATAATGCTGCTTTTTCACTATAACGCAAAACCCATAATCTAGCCGTAAGATAGCTACAATATAACTAATAGTTATATTGTAGCTAGCTTAGGTTTTAATTTTATCTCACAGGTACGTTTGTATTTATTTTAACTAGGTAGATTAGTTAGTAAATAGTTATTAACTAAAATAAATACAAACTTACCTGTGAAATAAAACCTAAGCTGCCTTACAAAACCTAATATTATAAAAATAAAAAAACACTAAAATTAAAAAAAATAAAAAAACACTAAAATTACAAAAATAAAAAAGCACTAAAATTACGAAAAATAAAAAAGCACTAAAATTACAAAAAATAAAAAAACCTACCATTACAAAAAATAAAAAAACACTAAAATTACAAAAAATAAAAAATCTACCATTAAAAAAAACAAAAACACAAAAGTTACAAAAAATAAAAAAAAACTACCATTACAAAAAATAACAAACAAAATTATCCAAAACAATAAAAATTATTCCTATTCTAATACCCTTTAAAAAAACAAAGAAATAAAAAAAACCCTAATCTATAATAAACTACCAAGGGCCTTTTGGGGGCCCTTAAAAGGGCCTTTTGTAGGGCATTGTCCTAAAGTTAACAGCTCTTTTGCTACAAAACAAAACAAACACCCCCTAACAGTATACAAACCCCTACCCCGCAAACCCACAAAATAAAAATAAAGTAAAAACCTAATCTACCGATTGCCCTGAAAAGGGCATTTGTATGGGCATTGCCCTTAAAAGGGCATTTAGCTCTTTTGCTGCCCAAGCCCTAATCTAAAAATAAAAACCCACCCCAAAATGGAAAAAAAATACATTACACAAAATAACAAATTATCAAAAATAATAAAAATTATTCCTATTCTAATACCCATTTTTTTTTTAAAAAAAACACCCCAAAATAAAAATCTAATCTAGAATAAACTACCAATAGCCCTTAGAAGGGCCTTTTGTAGGGCATTGCCCTAAGTTAAATACAAAATAAAAAAAACTATGTAACAAACCTAAGATACCCATTGCCCTGAAATGGGCATTTGTATGGGCATTGCCCTGCTCTTTTGCTGCCCAAACCCTAATCTAAAAAAAACCCCACCCAAAAAACCCTTAAAAAAAACTATCACTAACCCCTGACGATCCACTTACAGTTTTTGAAGTTCCACTTGAACAATCTTCATCCAGAGGGCCTCTTCTATCTTCATCCAGGCGGCGAAGTCCTCATCCAGGCGGAATCTTCTATCTTGATCCCGGCGGAGCGGGTCCATCCTGAAGACATCCGATGCAGAGCATCCTCTTTATACGGTGCCGCTGTACACTGACTCTTCAATGCAAGGGAGCCGTTTCAAAATGGAGTCCCTTGCATTCCTATTGGCTGAAAAATTTGAATCAGCCAATAGGAATTAGAGCTGCAAAAATCCTATTGGCTCTTCAAATCAACCAATAGGATTTAAGCAGCTCTCATTCTATTGGATGGGCGGTTTAGGGGTTAATAACTTTATTATAGTGGTGATGATGTTGGGGAGCGGCGGAATAGGGGTTAATAATTATTTTTAGTGGCGGCAATGTTGGGAGCAGCAGATTAGGGGTTAATAGGTAGTTTATGGGTGTTTAGTGCACTTTGTAACACTTTAGTTAAGAGTTTTATGTTACAGTTTTGATCTTGTCAGTATAGGCTGGAACACAAGCTTTTTAGCCTGACCGCAAAACTCTAAATGGCAGCGCTATGGAAGTCCCTCGAAAAAACGTCATTTTTACGTGTGCGGGACTGATGTTGAGGTAGAGGCTTGCGGTACAGCTATACCAACAAGACAAGTAATGGCTGGGGGGCTGTTTTAACGCTGAAATTACAATTTTTTCAGCGTTAAAGCATGAACGCAAAACTCGTTATCTAGGTGTTAGTTATTTGGGTTGTGGGGGGGTTTGCGGTTTAGGATTTAAAAGCTTATTATCGCCTCATTGGAGGCGATAATTAGTATCACAGGACATCGCACACTGGATGTGATAATTAGTATCACTGGACATCGCTCACTGTATGTGATAACTAGTATAACAGGACATCGTTCACTGGATATGATAATTAGTATCACAGGACATCGCTCACTGGATGTGATAATTAGTATTACTGGACAGCGCTCACAGGATGTGATAATTAGTATTGCTGGCCATCGCTCACTGGATGTGATAATTAGTATCACAGGACATCGCTCATTGGATGTGATAATTAGTATCACAGGACATCACTCACTGGATGTGATAATTAGTATTACAGGACATCGCTCACTGGATGTGATAATTAGTATAACAGGACATCGCTCACTGGATGTGATAATTAGTATAACAGGACATCGCTCACTGGATGTGATAATTAGTATAACAGGACATCGCTCACTGGATGTGATAATTAGTATCACAGGACATCGCTCACTGGACGTGATAATTAGTATAACAGGACATCGCTCGCTGCATGTGATAATTAGTATTACAGCACATCGCTCACTGGACCTGATAATGTACATCCCGGCTTTCATGGATATCGTGACTAAGCTATAGCACTGATATTACAAGTTTAAAGTTATGGGTATGCAAAAGCCAAAGTATTGCCTAAAGAAATATAGCGTGACCTGAGACATGAAGTAATTGGGGCTAAAAAATTTTTTTTTCACAAAACACATCTAAAACATATTAAAATAAAGTATTTACGTTATAACATTTATATTAATTTTTTTTTAAAAGGGTTAAAAAGGGATATGGTATATGGCAAGGTGTTTGACTGGGAAGAGCTCAAAAGTATATGTATATATGTGTGTGTGTGTCTGTGTGTCCATCTATGCTACGCCTGTGTGCTTGTGTAAAGTCCTACTCTTTGCTGCAGTACTCCTTTGTACTGTATTTTAATTTTTGGAATAAAGGACAAGTTTTAATTCACATCTTTAGTCTGGCGGCAATTCCTTCTGTTTATTTGCTTTAAACCAGCTGATTCGCCACACTAACCACAGCCTGCAGTAGTGATTGGAGTAGGATCGTAGGATTATAGTGACGTCTGCCACGTTAATCCGGGATTGGACAAGAGCCTACACATACCTCTGAAAACAGGAGGAGTCAAGCTACAGCTTCACAGGGACGCCAGCCTCACGGAGATACCACGGACACGTAAGAAAACAGATACACTGTTTGTGTCGGATGTCTGGTAAGAGCTTGAAGGGCTAGTGAAGAGAGACGAAGGCGTACCATACCCGGGTGGCTTTCACTTCTCACTCTCATTACGATCTTTAAAACGATACATGGTTATTTATGAATGAATATTCAGTTACATTTGGCATAGTGCCTATGGAAGCTCTTTTTTAGGATCTTTGGGCATACTCTTTTTGAATTGTGTGTGTGTGTAAACGTGTAAATGGGCCAGTGTTCTCCCTGGCCTTTCTAGTGGACGCGCCACCCGGCTGATCTTACTGACCACCCGGCTTACATTATAGCCAATATTAAGCTAAAATTAAATAATATCAAAATGTTTTAATGCTTATTGCACACATTACTACCATTATATTAAATTATGTAATTATTTGTGCTTTGGATATCAAAAAATGCTATAATATTAGAAAATATTACACTGCCCCACCCAGCTAGTTTATAATACCACTCGGCTGGTTACATTTTCTTCGGAGAAAACTCTGTGTATATGAGTATTTATGTGTTTATATATATGTTTACAAACACTTTTGTGCCCTACCCAGTCAAATACGTTGTAACAGGCAATATATATATATATATTTTTTTTTATTTAAACTTTTATTAAAAGAGTTCAAAAGCATACATTAGTTTTTTGCAGGTATACATGACTAAAACATTGCTTCAAAATACAGACAATTTCAAAACAAGATTATAGACAGGAATTTCCCCTGTAACCAGGGGGGATATTAGATTACCAGTATACAAGCTGTTATCAAAGAATGGTTACCATGATATCTAGCATTCCGTATTAAACTTTGGGATATAGGAGAAGCAAAAAATGTATTTTTGACTGAAGTTAATGCAAATGGGTATGAGTGTCCTGACCATGTCTGTCACTGTTTGCCACTTGGGGTGTCGTAAGTCCTGTATTCAGATATTCCTCCCATATAAAGCACATTGAATAATAGTCATCATGTCGGTTAGAACAGGCAATATAATTTTTAATCAATTTTTAACATGTTTTATTTTTTTTAATAAAAATACTTGAAATTCCTTTGATCTTCACTTAGAATATATATATATATATATATATATATATATATATATATATATATATATATATATAGATAGATATATATAGATATATATATATATACATACTAGGCAATAAACCTGCCCAGAGGTGTTTTAAAAAAAATACAAATCCCTAATCTATTTTTACTAAAAATAAAAAATAAACAAAGCTATCCAAAATAAAACATTTAAACCTAAACTAATACCCTATAAAAATAAAACACCCCTAATCTAATACTAAACTACCAATAGCCTTTAAAAGGATCTTTTGTATGGCATTGACCTAAGTTAAACAGCTCCCTCACCAATTACCCTCTAACAGTAAAACTCCCCACCCAACCACCCTCCCAAAATAAAAAAAACTAACACTAAAAAAAAACTAAACTACCTATTGCCCCTAAAGGGGCATTTGTAAGGGCATTCAGCTCTTTTACTTCCATTAAAAAGGCAATCAGCTCTTTTACAGCCCATTAAATCCCTAATCTTAAAAATAAAATAAAAACTAATATAAAAAAAAATCCTAAAATTAAGCCCCAAATAGGTACTGAAGTCTAGCGGAGAAGGTCTTCTTCCAGACAGCTCCATCATCCTCTATTTTCATCCTGTGCAAATGCGGCGCGGAGCGGTCTTCCCCGATGCACGGATCCAGAGCAGCGATCCTCAGCGGCGGTTCTAAGTGGTGGATTTTATGGGCGGCGATCGTCAGAGGCGTGTATGCTCCTCTTCATCCGATCTCCGGCGTACACTAAAAATTTAATGGAAGTTACTGCAATCAATTTGGGGTGCCTTGCATTCCTATTGGCTGAAATTCTGAAAGCCGCCAATAGGATTAGAGCTCCTATTGGCTGATTTAAACATTTCAGCCAATAGGATTCCAAGGTACCCCAATAAGTAATCTTCAGTGTGCAACAGATGATCGCATGAAGAGGAGCCTCCACACCGCTGAGGAACCGTGCATCGAGAAAGCCAGCTCCGCTCCGCGCCGCCTTCGCTCTGGATGAAGATAGAAGATGATGGAGCCGCCTGGAAGAAGACCTTCTCCGCCGGACTTCAGGAACGGTGAGTACCTATTTGGGGCTTAGTTTTAGGATTTTTTTTTTATTTTTTAATTTTTTTTTAATTTTTAAGATTAGGGATTTTATTGCGCTTTAAAAGAGCTGATTGCCCTTTTAAGGGCAGTAAAAGAGCTAAATGCCCTTTTAAGGGCAATGCCCATACAAATGCTCCTTTAGGGGCAATGGGTAGTTTGTTTTTTTTTAGTGTTAGTTTTTTATTTTGGGAGGTTTAGTGGGTGGGGGGGTTTTACTGTTAGGGGGGACTTAGTATTTATTTAATGTAAAAGAGCTGTTTAACTTAGGGCAACGCCCTACAAAAGGCCCTTTTAAGGGCTATTGGTAGTTTATTGTAGGCTATGTTTTTTATTTTGGGTGGGCTTTTTATTTTTATAGGGCTATTAGATTAGGTGTAATTCTTTTTTACATTGGATAATTTCGTTTTTTTATTTTTCGTAATTTTGTCTTTTTTATTTTTTGTAATTAGATAGTTTGTAATTTTTAGAGTAGTGTTAGGATGTTTTAATGTGTAATTTAGTTTATTTAACTGGTACGTAGTTAGTTTAATTTTAGTTTAATAATTATATTAGTTGAATTGTTAGTTTAACCCCTTAACGACCGATGACGTACACAATACGTCCTAAAAAAAAGCCCAGTTAACGACTGAGGACGTATGGCGTACGTCATCAGTTAAACTGAGCACTGGAAGTGATCAAAATCGCTTCCAGCTGCTCTAACAGTATTGCAGGGATGCCTCGATGTTTAGGCATCCTGCAATACTGTTCCCAAGTGCCGGGACCCGATTGATCACTCCCCCACGAGTGATCACTTCCGGTTTTGCTCCACGTGGAGCCCGGCAGTCTAGCAGAGCATCGGAAGCGATCAGACACGCTTCCGATACTCTGCTTGTGTGCTAATGCATCATGGGGACTCTGGGGGTGTCCCTAGCCTACCTCATCATAGGGGCAAGCTAGGGTCACCCAATCTGAGCCTCCCACACCAAAAAAAAATAAATAATAAAATCTCCCATTTGTCTGATCAAGTCAATATTTGTAAATATTGACTCTGATCAGTGTGGTTCTCCCTCCCTCTCCTCACTTGCGATTTTGTTGGAGAGAGAGACCTGTATTTAGCAGAGAGAGAGATTTATTTCTTTTATTTGTTAAAAAATTAGAGAACCAGCATTTTTTTAGGGGTTCATTTTGTTGTTGTAATTTTTTAAAAACCCAAAGTCTCTTTTCAGAGCCATTTAATTAATTTAATTTAATTTTCAGAGCCATTAACCCCTAGCTTGCCAGTGATCGCTATAAATCACTGGCAGTAGCATAGCTGTACTTTTTTGCTGTCTTTGCATTTTTTTAGGGGTTCATTTTTTTGTTGTAATTTTTTAAAAAGCCAAAGGCTCTTTTCAGAGCCATTTAGTTAATTTAATTTTCAGAGTCATTAACCCCTAGCTTGCCAGTGATCACTATATATCACTGGCAGTAGCATAGCTGTACTTTTTTGCTGTCTGTGCATTTTTTTAGGGGTTAATTTTTGTTGTTGTAATTTTTTAAAAACCCAAAAGCTCTTTTCAGAGCCATTTAGTTAATTAATTTAATTTAAATTTCAATTTTTTAGTAATTTTTTTCTGTGACAGATACAAAAATGTCACAGAAAGATTAAGGCCTCTATTTATCAAGCCGTCGACTTTCTTGCATTCGACGGCCCCAATATGCTCACCTCAGATTGCCTAACATCGCCGCCGCAGACCTGAATACGCTCTCCAAAATTATCAAGAAAGCTGTCAAAAAGCTGCGCACCAAGTACGGGGCAATGAGCAGCGGACTGTTGTTAACTAACAGTCATCGATCTCGCTGCTCTTCGGCTTTTTTACAGCTTTCTTGCTATACTGTCACTAAGCACCCACACTATACTATACTGTTTACCCCCTATACCGCTGCACCCGGAGACGCCCGCAACTAAATAAAGTTATTAACCCCTAAACCGCCACTCCCAGACCCCGCCCGCACTTACATAAAGTTATTAACCCCTAAACCGCCGCTTCCAGACCCCGCCGCACCTACATAAAGTTATTAACCCCTAAACCGCTGCTCCCGGAGCCCACCGCCACCTACATTATACATATTAACCTCTAATCTGCCGCTCCCTATACCGCCGCCACCTACATAAAGTTCTTAACCCCTATCCTGCCACTCCTGGACCCCGCCACAACTAAATAAAATGTTTAACCCCTGAACTGCCGCTCCAGGAGCCCACCGCCACCTACATTACATTTATTAACCCCTAATCTGCCCCCCCACACCGCCACCACTATATTAAATGAATTAACCCCTAAACCTAAGTCTAACCCTAACCCTAACACCCCCTAACTTAAATATTATTTAAACAAATCTAAATAAATTTACTATTAATAACTAAATTATTCCTATTTAAAACTAAATATTTACCTATAAAATAAACCCTAAGATAGCTACAATATAAATAATAATTACATTGTAGCTATCTCAGGGTTTATTTTTATTTTACAGGCAAGTTTGTATTTATAATAGTAATTAAATAGTTATTAACTATTTAATAACTACCTAGCTAAAATAAAGACAAAATTACCTGTAAAATAAATCCTAACCTAAGTTACAATTACACCTAACACTACACTATAATTAAATTAATTAAATAAATTAACTACAATTACCTACAATTAAATACAATTAAATAAAATTAACTAAAGTACAAAACCCCCCCCCCACTAAATTACAGAAAATAAAAAAGTAATTACAAGAATTTTAAACTAATTACACCTAATCTAAGCCCCCTAATAAAATAAAAAAGCCCCCCAAAATAATAAAAATCCCTACCCTATACTAAAATACAAATAGCCCTTAAAAGGGCTTTTTGCGGGGCATTGCCCCAAAGTAATCAGCTCTTTTACCTGTAAAAAAAGAAATTCAACCCCCCCAACATTAAAACCCACCACCCACACAACCAACCCTACTCTAAAACCCACCCAATACCCCCTTAATAAAACCTTGTTGAGGACTTAGGCCCGGTTGGGTGAAGACGTCTCAAGGTAGGGTGATCTTCAAGGGGTTAGTGTTAGGTTTTATTAAGGGGGGATTGGGTGGGTTTTAGAGTAGGGTTGGGTGTGTGGGTGGTAGGTTTTAATGTTGGGGGGGTTTGTATTTATTTTTTTACAGGTAAAAGAGCTGATTACTTTGGGGCAATGCCCCGCAAAAAGCCCTTTTAAGGGCTATTTGTAATTTAGTATAGGGTAGGGATTTTTATTATTTTGGGGGGCTTTTTTATTTTATTAGGGGGCTTAGATTAGGTGTAATTAGTTTAAAATTATTGTAATTATTTTTTTATTTTCTGTAATTTAGTGTTTTTTTTGTATTTTAGTTAATTGTATTTAATTGTAGGTAATTGTAGTTAATTAATTTAATTTATTTAATTGTAGTGTAGTGTTAGGTGTAATTGTAACTTAAGTTAGGATTTATTTTACAGGTAATTTTGTATTTATTTTAGCTAGGTAGTTATTAAATAGTTAATAACTATTTAATAACTATTGTACCTAGTTAAAATAAATACAAAGTTGTCTGTAAAATAAAAATAAATCCTAAAACAGCTACAATGTAGTTATTAATTATATTGTAGCTATCTTAGGGTTTATTTTACAGGTAAGTATTTAGTTTTAAATAGGAATAATTTATTTAATTATATGAATATTTATTTAGATTAATTTAAATAATATTTAAGTTAGGGGGGGTGTTAGGGTTAGACTTAGGTTTAGGGGTTAATAAAATTAATATAGTGGCAGCGGTGTAGGGGGCAGATTAGGGGTTAATAAATATAATGTAGGTGGCGGTGGGCTCCGGGAGCGGCGGTTTAGTGGTTAAATACTTTATTTAGTTGCGGCGGTTTAGGGGTTAAATACTTTATTTAGTTGTGGCGGGGTCCGGGAGTGGCCGTTTAGGGGTTAATAAATATAATGTAGGTGGTGGCAGTGGAGGGGGGCAGATTAGGGGTGTTTAGACTCAGGGTACATGTTAGGGTGTTAGGTGTAGACATTTCCCATAGGAATCAATGGGATATCTGTGCAGCAGCGAACATAAGCTATCGCTGCTGTCAGACACCCATTGATTCCTATGGCATCCACCACCTCCAGGGCGGCGGATTGAAAACCAGGGATGCTGGGCCGGAAAAGTGGCTAGTGTACCTGCTAGTTCTTTGATAACTAGCAAAAGTAGTCAGATTGTGCCGAACTTGCGTTCGGAACATCTGTAGTGACGTAAGCATCGATCTGTGTCGGACTGAGACCGGTGGATCATATGTTACGTCACTAAATTCTACTTTTGCTGGTCTCTAGCCTTTGATAACTAAGGCGAATCAGGCTCGCCACAAATACGCTGCGGAATTCCAGCATATTTGCGGTTGACAGCTTGATAAATAGAGGCCATAGTGCTTAGGAAGCGTATGCCATCCTTGCGTCAGAGTCAGATGCCTCTATGTCTGACTTATATCCCAATTTTGACCCTGCCATATGCTCAGATACATCAATAGATGCAGTCTCAACTGATAGTGATGTATCTGTGGCTGCTAGCCCCACTGCCAGCCCCCCTGCTACCCCCTGCCAGTCCCCCTGCTAGCCCCCCTGCCAGAAGAACGCGTGTTGCTGCCATTGCCGCTGAAGAGTGGGTAACGCCTCATCTAGATATCCAGAGGCCAGATATCCCACCCTTCACAGCAAATGCTGGCATAAATATAGATGTGGCAGGTTTTAGCCCCCAACAGTTTCTTGAAGTGTTTCTGGGCAATTATGTATTGGGGAACATTGTCGCCCAAACTAATTTATATGCCCATCAGTTCCGTGCTGCAAAGCCTGGAACATATTTGACAAAGCAGCAATGGGCCCCCATCAATGTGCCAGAATTCAAAAAATTCTGGGCATTGACTATGCTGATGGGCATCATAAAGAAACCCTCCATTCGCTCCTACTGGAGCAGTAGCCCCATCTGCTCTACCCCCATTTTCTCCCAGACTATGTCGAGGAAGAGGTATGAAATGATTCTGCATTTCATGCACTTCAGCGACAACAGCCTGTGGCCCCCTAGGGAGCATCCCCAATTTGACAGGCTGTATAAAATCCGCTCCTGATTACCCACCTTTCTGCCAGGTTTGCAGAGGCTTATACACCTGGAAGGAATATATGCATTGATGAATCCCTAATGAAGAATAAGGGAAGGCTGGGATTCAAGCAGTATATTCCTTCCAAGCGCTCCAGATATGGGGTAAAGGTGTATAAGCTCTGTGAGAGCGAGACTGGGTATACTCAGGCCTTCCGGGTGTATGAGAGGAAGGATAGCCACCTTGACCCTCCAGGTTGCCCAGAACATATGGGAACCACTGGCAATATTGTCTGGGACCTGATATTACACCTAATGAACACAGGGTATCACTTGTACTTAGACAATTTTTTATACAAGTGTCCTTTTGTTCAAGCTACTGTATTGCTTTGATACAGTAGCTTGCGGTACAATTAAAAAGAACCGCACAGATTTCCCAGGACAACTTGTACGCACCCGGCTACAAAGGGGGGAGACCTCAGCTCTGCGCCAAGAGGAGCTGTTGGCACTTAAGTACAGAGACAAGAAGGATGTATACCTTCTTACCACCATCAACACAGAGAGGACGGTGGCGGTCTCTGTACGTGGCAGAGCTGAGATCATAAGGAAGCCAGTGTGCATCAAGTCTTATAACTGGCATATGGGTGGGGTTGATCTGGCAGATCAGCTGCTGCAGCCCTACCTAATTATGCGGAAGACAAGGGCCTGGTACAAAAAGGTTGCAATTTACCTAATGCAGATTGTAAACCACAAAGCTTTTTTGTTGTTCAAAAAAAGCAAACCTCGGAGTTAAAAAGACTTTTTTACAGTTTCAGCTCCAGATCATTTCGGGGATTTTGTACCATGATGCACCTGCTCCCCGGGCGGTGATGGGAGAGAGAAGAGTTAGGGCTACCCATTTTATTTTTAAAATCCCCCCTACTGCCGCAAAGCAGAAACCACAAAAAAATGCAGAGTCTGTACCAAGTGGGGGAAGAGAAGGGACAGCATATATCACTGTCCTGATTGCCCTGGACAGCCTGCACTCTGCATTGGGGACTGCTTCAAGCAGTACCATACAATGGTTAATTTTTTAAAAAATAAATAAATTTGCTGTTATTTTTTTTTTGGTTATGTTTACTGTTAGATTTTTGTTGTTGTTGTTTTTTTACTTTTACTGTGCCAGATTTTTACATTTCACTACTTTTATTCTAAAATTGGGCCTGTTTTTTTTTAATCGAAACCCCTGTCAAACCTATGCATGGGGGACATAGAAGTTCTCAGGGTGCCTTGCAGAAAACAACCTGAAGTATGTTTTTGCAATAACTTACAAGTTTTACAACAGTCTCTCCTAAATCATAGTCAAAAAGCAATGTGTGTGTAAAAATGAAAATTGAAAAATTACCACCATACACTTTCTCCAATTTTTTGGGCTAAAACAGTTGCTTTAAAGGCATCAAAGCACACCATATACAATACCTTGGGGTGTCAACATTTAAAAAATATACACTTTCATGGCAATTAATAAAAGTGGGGTATGCGATAGGCCCCAAACTAAAGATAGGCCTATCAGAAGAAATACTCTAATTTTTAATAACTAAAATCACAAGTCATACAATTGTAACATAACCTTCCCAAAATCCTGGCAAACCTATGCATGGGGGGCATAGGTGTTCTCAGGGTGCCTTGCAGAAAATAACCTGAAGTATTTTTTTGCAATAACTTACAACCGTCTCTCCTAAATCATAGTCAAAAAGCAATGTGTCTGTAAAAATGAAAATTGAAAAATTACCACCATACACTTTCTCCAATTTTTTGGGCTAAAATGACTGCTTCAAAGGCATCAAAGCACACCATATACAATACCTTTGGTTGTCAACATTTCAAAAATATACACTTTCATGGCAATAAATAAAAGTGGGGTATGCGATAGGCCCCAAACTAAAGATAGGCCTATCAGAAGAAATACTCTCAATTTCAACTCAAATTACAAGTCATACAATTGTAACTGAACCTTCCCAAAATCCTAACAAACCTATGCATGGGGGGCATAGGTGTACTCAGGAGGTCTTGCAGAAAACAACCTGTGGGCTGTGGTGTTTTTTTTGCAATAACTTACAACAGTCTTTCTCTCCTAAATCATAGTCTAAAAGTAATGTGTGTGTAAAAATGAAAATTGAAAAATTATCACCATACACTTTCTCCAATTTTTTGGGCTAAAACGGTTGCATCAAAGTCATCAAAGCACTCGATATACAATACCTTGGGGTGTCAACTTTTCAAATATATGCACATTCATGGAAAACAAATAAATTGGGGTATGTTAAAAGACCCCCAAAAAAGACGATAGGCAAAGAAAATATGTTAAATGTGAAAAAAAATCACAAACGCATGTCAGACATTTGGCATTGCACCCCCCAAACAAGCCAACAAAACTATGCATAGGTGGTATCACTGTACTCAGGAGATGTTGGTGACCACATATTGGGGTCTTCTTTGGCAGTATCACATAACAGGAGCTATGAATCCATCTCTAAAGTACAATGTGTGTGAAAAATAACACAAAAAAATGAATGCCCAATAGTTTGACAAAGACTGGTGGTTGAATTAGTGCATGGAAAATATTAAAATACCAGCATTTGAAATACCCTAGGATGTCTATTTTTCAAACATATATGGTTTGATGGGGGTAAATTACACTGGCCGGCTTCAGAAATGTCTTAAATAGGACATAGGTGTATGGGATGTGAAAATTCCAGCTTGAAAAACTAGAATGTGCTTCCTAAAAATAAGGCCTTTTAGCCCCCAGAGAACCTGACACACCTATACATGGGTGGTATCAATGTACTCAGGAGATGTTGTTGAACACCTATTGAGGTGTTTTTTTTTGGCAGTAACACAAAACAGGAACTGAGAATCCATGCCTAAAGTACAATATGTGTGAAAAATAACACAACAAAAATGACTACCCAAAAGTTTGACAAAGACTGGTGGTTGAATTAGTGCATGGAAAGTGTTAAAATACCACCATTTGAAATACCCTAGGGTGTCTACTTTTCAAAAATATATGGTTTGATGGGGGTAAATTTCATTGACCAGCTTCAGAAATGTCCCAAATAAGACATGGGTGCATGATGACAGATGTGGAAATTCCAAGTTGAAAAACTGGAATGCGCTTCCTAAAAATAAGGCCTTTTAGCCCTCAGAGAACCTGACACACCTATACATGGGTGGTATCACTGTACTCAGGAAATGTTGTTGAACACATATTGAGGTGTTTTTTGGCAGTAAAACATAACAGGAACTGAGAATCCATGCCTAAAGTACAATGTGTGTGAAAAATAACACAAAAAAATGACTACCCAAAAGTTTGACAAAGACTGATGGTTGAATTAGTGTATGGAAAGTGTTAAAATACCACCATTTGAAATACCCTAGGGTGTCTACTTTTCAAAAATATATGGTTTGATGGGGGTAAATTTCATTGGCCAGCTTCAGAAATGTCTTAAATAGGACATGGGTGCATGATGACAGATGTGAAAATTCCAAGTTGAAAAACTGGAATGCGCTTCCTAAAAATATGGGCTTTTAGCCCCCAGAGAACCCAACACACCTATACATGGGTGGTATAAATGTACTCAGGAGGTGTTGTTGAACACATATTGAGGTTTTTTTTGGCAGTAACACATAACAGGAACTGAGAATCCATGCCTAAAGTACGTGTGTGAAAAATAACACAAAAAAATGACTACCCAAAAGTTTGACAAAGACTGTTGGTTGAATTAGTACATGGAAAGTGTTAAAATACCACCATTTGAAATACCCTAGGGTGTCTACTTTTGAAAAATATATGGTTTGATGGGGGTAAATTTCATTGGCCGACTTCAGAAATGTCCTAAATAGGACATGGATTCATGATGACAGATGTGAAAATTCCAAGTTAAAAAACTGGAATGTGCTTCCTAAAAATAAGGCCTTTTAGCCCCCAGAGAACCCGACACACCTATACTTGGATGGTATCACTGTACTCAGGAGATGCTGCTGAAGACATATTAGGGTGTTATTTGGCAGTAACCCTTAACATTATCAGTAAATGCATTCTTAAATTGCTATTTTGTGAAAAAAATCTAAATTTTTTTTTTCTTCAAACTTTGGCATAGATGGGTGGTAAAATGGTTGCATGAAAAAAGTCAAAATACCCCAAGTTTAATACCTTAGGTTGTCTTCTTTTACAAAATATATACATTTGAAGGGCTATTCAGGGATTCCTGACAGATATTGGTGTTACAATGTAACTATCGCTAATTTTGAAAAAAAATGGTTTTGAAATAGCAAAGTGCTACTTTTACTTATTGCCCTATAACTTGCAAAAAAAGCAAAGAACATGTAAACATTGAGTATTTCTAAACTCAAGACAAAATTTAGAAACTATTTAGCATTGGTATTTTATGGTGGTTGTAGATGTGTAAGAGATTTTGAGAGTCAAAGTTAGAAAAAGATTTTTTTCCATTTTTTCCTCATATTTTATATTTTTTTATAGTAAATTATAAGATATGATGAAAATAATGATATCCTTAGAAAGTACATTTAATGGCGAGAAAAACGGTATATAATATGTGTGGGTACAGTAAATGAGTAAGAGGAAAATTACAGTTAAACACAAACATCGCAGAAATGCAAAAATAGCCTTGGTCCCAGATGGTCAACAAATTGAAAAGTGGTCTGGTCACTAAGGGGTTAAACTTAGTTCTTTTAATTTGACAAGTTAAGTTTAATACAGTATTTGCGATGCGGGAGGGCCTCGGTTTAGGGGTTAATAGGTAGTTTATGGGTTTAGTGTACTTTGTAGCAGTTTAGTTATGAGTTTTATGTAACAGATTTGCAGCGTAAAACTCATAACTACTGCTTTTAGATTGCAGAACGGATCTTGTCGTTTTAGGCTGGAATGCCGTTTTTTTAGCCTTACCGCAAAACTCGTAATGGCAGCGCTATGGAAGTCCCATGAAAAAAATTAATTTTTACGTGTGCGGTACTGACGTTGCGTTACAGGCTAAAAGGCTTGCGGTACAGCTATAGCGACAAGACTTGTAATGGCTGCGGTGCTGTTTTAACGCTGAAATTACCATCTTTTTTAGCGTTAAAACACAAATTCAAAACTCGTAATCTAGGTGTTAGTTACTTGCGTTGTGGGGGGGTTGGCGGTTTAGGAGTTAAAAGTTTAATTAGGTTTATTGCGATGTGGTGGGTTGGTGGTTTAATAGGGGTTAATAGGTTAATTAGGTTTATTGTGATGTGGGGGTTTGTCGGTTTAGGGGTTAAAAGTATTATTAGTTAATTGGCGTTGTAGGGTTTGGCAGTTTAGGGGTTAATATTGTAATTTATTTAGTTGGCGCTGTGGGGTTTGGCGGTGTAAGGGTTAGGTAGTTCCTGTTGTGGGAGTTATTTTGTTAATATTTAGTACGGGAGGTTATGTATTTTTTTTCAATACTTTGTGCGGGCGGTTAGTTCTATTTTTTTTATACTTTGTGCAGGCGTTTTTTTTTTTTCTTCACCACCTTGCCATTTTCAGAATCCATTGGGATGCAGCTTTGCTGCATCCAGGGGAATTATTTTGGCTGCGTGCGCAGTCAACATTCTTTTGGCTGCCTCGCGCAGCCAACATTCCTTTGAGGATGCCTGCGCAACTGGTGACGGACGCGTTACAAACGCGATTATAGTATATGGGGCCTATCTATCAAGCTCTGTATGGAGCTTGAGGGCCGTGTTTCTGACGAGCCTGCATGCTCGCCAGAAACACCAGTTATGAAGCAGCGGTCTAATATGTTGTTTAATATGCAAAAAATGAAACAATAAAAAAATTGTTAAAAAAGAGAAAAAATAAAAATATACACGGTAAAAAAAGGAGATCAAACAAATATATAGAATATTTACAGGTCTGATTCCAAGTCTGTAAAATAAAAAGCCTGTATTGTGCTATGTTTTCATTACTTGTGTAGGTATAGGGGCCGATTTACCAAGCCTCATATCGGCCCCAATGCTTCTTTTTCTGCGCAAGACTTCAGGCTCGCCGGAAACAGGAGTTAAGAAGCAGCGGTCTTAAGATTGCTGCTCCTTAACTCGTCTGCCTCCTCTGAAGCTGCGGACATCAATCCGCCCGATCTCATATGATCGGGTTGATTGACACCCCTTGCTATTGGCCGCAAATCTGCAGGGGGCGGCATTGCACAAGCAATTCACCAGAACTGCTTGTGCAATGTTAAATGCCGACTGCGTATGCTGTCGGCATTCAGCGATGTCGGGCGGACATATTCGCTACAGTTAGTAAATCGGTCCCAATGTGTATATTCTTATTTTAATATGTCTTTCACTTTTTAAAGGAGTTTATTTAAACAGATAAATAGTTCACTTTCTGCCAGGTTATCGTATAACAAACGTATGTTAAATATTGTAGTGCTGAATGTTATAGCAGCGTTTATATTAATACCTTATTAGACCCTCCTGGGCATTGTATATAAATCGCACAGCTCTACCTACGGCTCTCAATGGGATCCCGTGGAACAAAAAGATGCGGTCAATTCATAACTGAGGTCACCAGAAGGAATACCGGGGAGAAAACAAAGCAGTTGTGGCAGTAAAAGTAGTGATATCAAGTAAAGTATATTAATAAATAAAGTAAATTAAAAAAAGTAAATTAAAAGTTCATTCATAGATGCTGTTAGGCCGACAAGGGCATTTGTTGTAACTCACTTCCCCTATTTATTCTAGTGCTTTGCTAGTTGATTCCAGTAACACGCATAGTTGTGCCTAGTACACACGATATGTAGCACAACACTTCGTGAATACAAGTTGTGATAATGTAACTGTAGAATATTTACATGTCTGTTTTATTAGGGTAATAAGTCAGACATCCAGTGAATGTCTAACCTAGAGCGCATTACGCATTCTTTATCTAAATGTGGTTTATAATTATAACAAGCAAAAAAAACAGGGAACTTTTCCAAAAGCTCATTTAGGCAGATAAATCTTTCCTTGTAAATAAAATATTCTACTGAAAATTGTCTCTTGAATAACATATGAATACTCGCCGCCTCGGTTTTTATAAACTTCTGCATGTAAGTCCCAAGGGGCTGTATAAAATTCTTGGTTAGAGGCAACTTGCCCGCTGCTGCTAGGAAGTAAACAGTGAATCACAATGCTATATGCAGCACGACCCACTGTTTACATACACCTAGATTACGGGTTTTGCGCTAAACAGGGTGTAAAACGAACGCAACAAAAGTTGCGTTATTTTCACCCCCATAGCGCTGCCATTCAGAGTTTCTGAAACCTAACACCTGAAGTGCGGAATGGAGATCGCCGTAACGCAACCCCATTGATGTCTATGAGAAAAAAATAGTTAAGTTTAAACCTAACACCCTAACATATACCCCAATCTGCCGCCCCGACACCGCTGACACCTAAATAAAGTTATTAACCCCATAATCTGCCGCTCCCGACATCACCGCCACTACTAAAAGTTATTAACCCCTATTTTGCTGCTCCCCGACATCGCCGCCACTATAATAAAGTTATTAACCCCTATTCCCCCGCACCACGACATCGGTGCCACTATAATTAAGTTATTAACACCTATTCCACCGCACCCCAACATTGCCGCCACTATAATAAAGTTATTAACCCCTATTCTGCCACTCCCCTACATTGCCGCCACTAAATAAAGTTATTAACCCCTAAACCTCCGGCCTCTCACATCTCCGCCACTAAATAAACCTATTAAATTTTAAAAAATCTAATTTTACCAAAAATAATTAACATTAGATCACAAAAAATAAAAAACACTAAGATTACAATAAAAAATAAATGAAATTATCAAAAATAAAAACATTTACACCTCATCTAATAGCCCTATAAAAATAAAAAAAGCCCCCCCCCCCCAAATAAAAAACAGCCCCTAGCCGACAATAAAGTCCCCCCAACAGTAAACTCGTAATCTAGGTGATAGTTATGTATGTACCGGCTGAGAGATACAGCTATGCATGTCTGACCATATTATGGTAAAATAGGTTAAATTTCATTATAGGTCTCTGAAGAATTATAGCAGAACCTAGACATTTTCATACATATATATATTAGAAGGTTTAAAATAATTTATAAAAGTCACAAAGTAATACACACTACCAGTCTGCTATAAAAGCAAAATATTTATTGGTGAAGATTAAAAATACAAAAATGTGAAGACAGCATGGCTAGGCAACTAAAAATGAAACCGTCTAACGCGTTTTTTGTCCCCTAGTGGTTCTTATTCATAGAGTCTATCAGTAAGCTTCACTATGGTGTACAAAACGCGTTTGAAAATTGCATTTTTTGGCTGCTGAGTCATGATGTTTTCACATTTTGTATTTTTAATCTGCACCAATAAATAACAAAATGTATGCTTACCTGATAAATGTCTTTTTTCTGGATATGATGAGTCCACAACGTCCTCAATTACTAGTGGGAATATCAATCCTGGCCAGCAGGAGGAGGCAAAGAGCACCACAGCCAAGCTGTTAAGTGTCACTCCCCTACCCATAAACCCCAGTCATTTGACCGAAAGGAAAATGGAAATAAGGAATAACACTAAGGTGTAGAGGTGCCTGAGGTTAAGGAAAAACATAACTGTCTTAGAGAAAAAGATGGGGTCGTGGACTCACCATATCCGGAAATAAATACATTTATCAGGTAAGCATACATTTTGTTTTCTTTCCTAAGATATAGTGAGTCCACAACGTCCTCAATTACTAGTAGTAACCAATACCCAAGCTAGAGGACACAGGTGACTAGGGAGGCATAACAAGACAGGCAGACCTAAACAGAAGGCACCGCCACTTGAAGAACCTTTCTGTAACGCTCGTGGGATACTCCTCTATTAGACCAAACTTCGGCCAGTAGTCTTGTTATCCTATCGTCGAGCCGGAATGATAGGGAATATCCCAGAGCAGAGAAAGTTAGCAAGATGAGGAAGGCGGCACTCACCACAGGCAGGACAGTCCCCAGCAGCAACAGCAGAGCAGTCCAAGGATGAACCACTAGAATGGTCAGACAGGCAGGGTTTAGCAACAGCAAAGCAGTCCAAGGATAAAACCACTAGAATGGCCAGGCAGGCAGGGTTTGGCAACAGCAAAGCAGTCCAAGGATAAACCACTAGAATGGCCAGGCAGGCAGGGTTTGGCAACAGCAAAGCAGTCCAAGGATAAACCACTAGAATGGTTAGGCAGGCAGGGTTTGGCAACAGCAAAGCAGTCCAAGCATAAACCACTAGCATGGTCAGGCAGGCAGGGTTTGGCAACAGCAAAGCAGTCCAGCAGATTGAAGGTTAAGGCAGGTGGAGTAGTCAGACAGGCAGGTTCAGCAACAGTAATCAATCCAGCAGTTTAAGGGTTAAGGCAGATAGAGTAGTCAGACAGGCAGTGTTCAGCAACAGTAACCAGGCACTTAGAAAGAACGATCTGTCACACCCAGGAGTACACAAAGTAACACCTATACTTGGGAAGTGATAGATAGTTTGGGGAAGTTTAAATAGGTGCAGGATTCATGCCACTGAGGTCAGCGCCGCACGCATCTGAGCCAACACTGCCGCTGGCAACGAGCAGGGAAGGAGACACTGTACCCCTAGCAACAGCTAGAGCAGCGTGGCGTGACATAGCCCCCCTCTCAAGGGTTTCCTCTGGGAATCAGAGTCGGCCTCAAAGGATGAGCAGTATGGAATCTGGAGACCAGAAATGGAGCATGTACATCACGGGCAGGAACCCAGTAACCCTTCCAATGAATCAGATACTGCAGTTGTCTGCGCCTGTATCTGGAGTCCAGAAATAGCTACCTGATATTCGGGGTCACCATGGACCAGGAGCGAAGGAGGAGGAGCTCGGAACCGGGTATATCTATTCTTGAAGTAAGGTTTAAGTAGTGAGATGTGAAAGACTGGATGTATGCGTAGGGTTTTTTGGCAAGGCCACTTTGTAGGCAACAGGAGACAGTCTTTTCAGGACCTTGTAAGGACCGATAAATCTAGGCCTCAATTTGTGACAGGGTTGACCTAGACGAATATGTCGAGGTAGAGATCCAAACACTTTCACCCACTGGAATGTCACGTACAGAAGCCCTATGACGATCAGCAAATGTCTTATATCGAGAGACAGCTGAACGCAGCTGAGAGCGAATACTGTGCCAGTGAGTGGTGAGTTCAGTGACATGTCGGTCTGCGGCAGGGACCCCAGTGGACTGACCTGAAAGAGGGAAGAGACAAGGTTGATACCCTGCTGCTGCTTGAAACGGAGAACATCGAAGAGAAGAGTGCCCATGAGTGTTTCTTGCCGGCTCAGCTAGGGGTAGCAACCCAGATCAGTTGGTATGGCGAGCGTTGACAAAGGCTCTAAGGTAGGCTTCGAGATCCTGGTTTGTTCTCTCAATTAGTCCATTGGTTTGCGGATGGTAGCCAGATGACAAGGAAACAGTGGTTCCAATCAACTTACAAAAGGCTCTCCAGAAGGCATAGATGAACTGTGGACCTCTGTCGGAAACAATATTCACAGGAATGCCATGAAGTCATATCACATGCAAGAGAAAAAGGGACAATAATTTCTTGTGCAGAAGGCAGTTTGGTTAGGGGAACAAAGTGAGCCAGTCTGGAAAAGCGGTCCACTACAACCCAGATAACTGTATGGTGGTCAGAATAAGGAAGGTCCACAATGAAGTCCATTGTTATGTGTGTCCATGGTTGTTTGGGAATGGACAATGGTTGGAGCAAGCCGGGAGGCAAAGATCGGGGAGTCTTGTTGGCAGCACAAATTGTGCAGGCTTTCACATAATCCTGAGCATCAGACTTCATAATAGGGCCACCAAACATGTTGAGAAAGACGCTTGAAAGTCCTAGTCGAACCAGGATGTCCTGAGAGTTTGCTATCATTAGCCCAGGCTAGCACAGGGATACGCAGGTTCAGGGGTACAAAGAGGATATCTGAGGCCATGGGGGCACCAGGAGGTTTACTAGACTGAGCATGTTGCAATCTTTGCAGAAGGGTGGTATTGAGTTAAGCAACCACACAGGAGGGGGGTATGATGTGTTCAATAGGAGCTTCTGAGGAATCACTTGAGTGAGGGAACTGACAGGAAAGGGCGTCCGCCTTTTTGTTCTTGTTCCCAGGAAGATAAGAGACCACAAAGTTAAAACGGGAAAAGAACAAGGCACATCTGGCCTGTCGAGGATTGAGTCGGATGAGCAGTCTCTAGGCAAGTCAGATTCTTGTGGTCGGTGAGAATCTGAATAGGATTTGCGGTGCCCTTTAACCAATGACGCCATTAGTCAAGGCCATTTTAATGGCTAAGAGTTCACGATTATCCACATCGTAGTTCCTCTCAGCAGGAGTAAAGCATTTAGAGAAAAAGGCTTCAGGGTGTGACTTGGAAGTCAAAAGGTCCCTTTGGGTAAGAACAGCTCCAGCCCCTATCTCAGAGGCATCAACTTCTAAAGTGAACTGTAGGTCAGGATGCGGATGGCGAAGCACAGGAGCTGACACAAAGCATTTTTCAGACAAGATAAGGCATTTATGGCCTCAGGAGGTCAATGTTTACAATTTTTGTTCCGTTTTGTCCATTCAGTGAGAGGAGCGACTGTTTGAGAAAAGTTCTTATAAACTTGCGGTAAACCTAAGAACCTCTGCAATTCCTTTAAAGAGGTAGGTTGAGGACATTCTAGAACTGCGGTGAGTTTAGAAGGATCCATGGCAAAACCCTCCTTTGAGATGACATAACCAAGGAATTGGATCTGAACCTAATCAAACACATTTTTCTAGCTTCGCTACCAAAGAATTGTCCTCTGAGACGAAGAAGCACCTGTCTCATGTTCCCTATGATGCTCCTCTAAAGTGGAAGAGAAAACAAGGATATCATCCAGATAAATGATGACAGTGCAGTTGAGGAGGTCATGGAAGACATCGTTGACAAATGCCTGGAAGACTGCAGGGGTGTTACACAGCCCAAAGGGCATTACGAGGTATTCGTAATGCCCTGATCTTTGTTAAAGGCAGTCTTCCATTCGTGGCCTGGTTAGATGCGAATCAGATTGTATGCCCCACGTAAGTCCAATATGGTGAAAAAACAAACAGCCAGGAGTGAGTCATACAGCTCGGTGATTAATGGTATGGATAGTGATTCTTGATGGTTATGTTGTTCAAGACCCTGTAGTCAATGCAGGGTCTGAGCCCACCATCCTTCTTACTGACAAAAAAGAAGCCAAGCCCCAGCAGGAGAGAGGAAGGGCAAATGAAACCTTTAACTAGGATCTCTTGGATGTACTCCTCCATTTCAGCCTTGGAGAGTGGATAAGTCTTCCCTTTAGAAAGTGAGGATCTGGGAAGAGATCGATCTTGCAATCATAAGGACGGTGGGGTGGCAGCACGTCGGCTGCTTTTTTCTCACAACACATCCGCATAGTCAGTGTATACTGAAGGAAGTTTTGAAGGAGTCTGTATACTGGCTATGGGAATACGGGGCCAGAGGAATGACTTTAGCAAGGCAGGAATGGATAACAGGAGGTTCCCCAGGAGGCCATTTGTCCTCAGCCCAGTCGAACTGTGGATAGTGTACCCACAAGCCAATGAAGACCAAGGATGACAGGCTGTGGCTGGGGAATGAAAGACCTCAAACTGCAGCTGTTTAGTGTGGAGGACTCCCACTGCCCAGGGTCCAGGGGGGTGCTGACTCAAAATGGATCACGCTTGACCAAGGCCATCCAGGGTAGTTATTTTTGAGACAGTGTCTTTTCCGCAGAAGAGGCAAACCAGCTTGAATCATAAAACGGTGATCCAGGAAGTTTCCAGCTGCCCCTGAATCAATGAAGGCTTGAGTGTGGACAGTATTCTGAAGGAAGGTGAGGTTAACAGGTACCAGGATCCAAGAGAAGTGAGGGGATTTAGTAGAGATCATGCTTTGAGGTACCCCTGTGTTATCCCCTAAGCATTGTCTTTTTCCCGGCCGAATGTCACAGTCCTTTAGCTGGTGGGGTGTTAGATCCACAATAAAAACATAGTCTCAGTCTCCTTCTTCTCTGCCTTCAGACTCTGAAGGTTAGAAGGAGGAGAGATCCATGGGTTCCTCTACTGAAGTAACTGGAGCTGCTGAAGGGGTAGTGGATGCTGCCGAAACTGGGTGATATAGGAGGACGGGAGGGAAGGACCCTCCTTGTTCTGTCTCTTTCGGCTTGTCTTTCCTGAAAGCAAGAGTCCAGATTGATACAAAGCGGTATAAAGTCATTCAAGAAGAAGGAAATATCACGATAAGTGAGTTCATCTTTGAAGCCATTCATGGAGACCCCTCCTAAAGGTGCCTTGAGAGCACTACCATCCCAAGTGGTATTCAAGTGGCCAAGGTGTGGAACTCGATGGAAAATTCTGCCACAGTTTTATTGCCCTGGCGGAGATCCAGGAGAGAATATTTTGCAGCCAGAGGTACGGCAAGAGTCCCAAACACAGAAAAAATAAAGCAGAAATGAAATCATCAGCATCATGCAGGAGTGGAGAGTTCTGTTACCAAAAGGGGAGAGACCCAGGCTAGGGCTTGTTCTTTAGCAAGGAAATGATAAAGGTGACCCTTGACTGGTGAGACTGAAAGGTGTGAGGATCATTGCGGAAGTGCAGCCTGCATTGGTTTTAGAAAGCCTCTGCAATCAGTAGTACGTCAACTTGTCAGGGCACAGGGTTATCCGGGGTATACTTCCAGAAGCAGAGGAAGAGAGTCACAGTACTAGGAGTAGGGCTGGTGGGTGTAGTAACAGGAGCGGCCTCCCTCGCAGCAACTAGTAAGGAGAAATGAGCGGGTAATAGCCTCCAACGTGGAGTCCATATTCTGCAACTGTGTGGTATGGGTTCCAACATCTGTCCCTGAAGATAAACAGCTCGTGCCACCTCATCTGGCTCCATGGCCCAAGTATAATGTGATGCTCGTGGATACTCCTCTATCAGACCAAACTCAGCCATAGTCTTGTTATCCCGCATCGAGCCGGAATGATAAGGGAGTATCCCAGAGCAGAGAAAGTTAGCGAAATGAGGACGGCCGCACTCACCACAGGCAGGTTCAGTCCCCAGCCGGCAACAGCAGAGCAGATCCAAGGATGAACCACTAGAATGGTTAGGCACGCAGGGTTTGGCAATAGCAAAGCAGTCCAAGGATAAACCACTAAAATGTCAGGCAGGCAGGGTTTGGCAACAGCAAAGCAGTCCAAGGAATAAACCACTAGAATGGTCAGGCAGGCAGGGTTTGGCAACAGCAAAGCAGTGCCAGCAGATTGAGAGTTAAGGCAGATAGAGTAGTCAGACAGGCAGGTTCAGCAACAGTAATTAATCCAGCAGTTTAAGGGTTAAGGAAGATAGAGTAGTCAGCCAGGCAGTATTCAGCAACAGTAATCAGGCACTTAGGAAAGAACAATCTGTCACACCCAGGAGTACACAAAGTACACCTATACTTGGTCAGTGACAGATCATTTGGGGAAGTTTAAATAGGCGCAGGATTCATGCACTGAGGTCTGACCAGCATCAGGAGCCATGCAGCGATGACGTCAGCGCTGCACGCATCTGAGCCGACACTGCCCCTAGCAACGAGCAGGGAAGGAGACGCCGTGCCCCTAGCAATGGGCTTAGGCGGCACAGCGTGACACTTTTTCCTAAAAGAAGCCTCGGCCGAGGCAAAAGTATAAAATTTGGAAAATTTGGAAAAAGTATGCAAAGAGGGACCAAGTTGCAGCCTTGCAAATCTGTTCCACAGAAGCGTCCATTTTTGAAAGCCCAAGAAGAGGAGACAGCCCTTGTGGAATGAGCTGATAATTCTTTCAGGAGGCTGCTGACGAATTATACATCTCAACCTAGAGAGAATAGAAGTACGCAGTCGCTTTCTGACCTTTACGCCTTTCCAGAGAAAAAAACAAACAGGGCAGAAGACTGGTGAAAATCCTTAGTCGCCTGTAGGTAGAATTTTTGAGCATGCACAACATCCGAGTTGTGCAACAAACGTTCCTTATGAGAAGAAGATTAGGACATAGAGAAGGAACAACAATTTCCTGATTAATATTTCTATCCAAAACCCACTTTAAGGGAGAAATCCCAACTTAGTACAAAGAACCTTTTTATCGCATGAAGAGATAAGGAAGGGTGAATCCACACTGCAAGGCCGAGTGTGCCGAAACTCTCTGAGCAGTAGAGATAGCAAAAAGAAAAAAACCTTCCAAGATATTAATTACTATTCTATGGAATGCAATGGCTCAAACGGAGCCTGCTGCAAAACTTTAAGAACAAGGTTAAGGCTCCAAGGAGGAACAGCCTTAAACACAGGCCTGATCCTGATCAGGGCCAGACAAAAAGATTGAACATCTGGTACATCTTGCCAGACGCTTATGTAACAAAATAGATAGTGCAGAAATCTGACCTTTCAAAGTACTGACTGATAATCCCTTCTCCAGACCTTCCTGGAGAAAAACAGAATTCTAAGAATCCTGACCCTACTCCAAGAGTAGTCCTTGGATTCACACCAATAAAGGTATTTACACCATACCTTATGGTAAATCTTTCTAGTAACAGGCGTACGAGCCTGAATCAAAGTCTCAATGACCGAAAATCATGCTTAGACAGGACTAAGCATTCAATCTCCAAGCAGTCAATTTCAGAGAAACAAGATTTGGATGAAGGAATGGACCCTGAGTTAGAAGGTCCTTCCTCAGAGGCAACCTCCAAGGTGGGAGAGATGACATCTCCACAATTCTGTGAGGCCACGCAGGGGCTATTAGAATAACTGATGCTCTCTCCTGCTTGATACGAGCAATGACTCGTGGAAGGAGTGCAAACGGAGGAAACAGGTATGCTAGACTGAAATCCCAAGGAACCGCCAGAGCATTTATCAGGGCGGCCTGCAGATTCATTGACTTGAACCGTACCTTGGAAGCTTGGCGTTCCACTGAGATGCCAGCAGATCCAACTCCGGCACCCCCCATTTGAGGGTTAACCTGGAGAACATCTCCGGATGGAGAGCCCACTCCCCGGGATGAAATGTCTGTCTGCTCAGGAAGTCCGCTTCCCAGTTGTCTACTCCTGGAATGTGGATGGCAGATAGACAGCAATTGTGAGCTTCCACCCACTGAACAATCCGAGCCATCTCCTTCATGGCTAAGAACTCCGAGTTCCTCCCTGGTGGTTGATGTAAGCCACTCAGGTGATATTGTCCGACTGGAACCTGATAAACCGGGCTAAGTACAACTGAGGCTAAGCCATCAGAACATTGAAAATTGCTCTCAACTCCAAGATGTTTATGGGGAGAGCAGACTCCTCCTGAGTCCATAGTCCCTGAGCCTTCAATGAGTCCCAGACTGCTCCCCAGCCAAGCAGGCTGGCGTCCGTGGTCACAGTCACCTAGGAAGGTCTCCTGAAGCACGTGCCTTGAGACAGATGCTCCTGAGAAATCCACTGAAGAGAGTCTCTTGTTGACTGATCTAGATCTATCCTCTGAGACAGATCCGAATGATCCCCGTTCCATTGTCTGAGCATGCAAAACTGCAGAGCTCTCAAATGGAATTGAGCAAAGGGAATGATGTCCATGGAAGCGACCATCAGACCAATTACCTCCATACATTGAGCCACTGATGGCCGAACAGTAGACTGCAGAGAAAGGCAAGAGGAAAGAATTTATGATTTTCTGACCTCCGTCAGAAATATTTTCATAGATAGGAATCTATTATGGTCCTTAAGAAAACTACCCTTGTAGCTGGAACAAGGGAACTCTTTTCCAGATTCACTTTCCATCCGTGGGAACATAGAAAAGACAACAAGATCTCGGTATGAGAGACTGCTTGCTGAAAAGATGTCACCTGAACCAAAATGTCGTATAGGTAAGTCGCCACAGCAATTCCACGGGACCTGATCACTGCCAAGAGAGCCCCCATAACCTTTGAGAAAATTCTGGGAGCTGTGGCCAGGCCAAACAGAAAAGCCACAAACTGAAAATGTTTGTCTAGAAAGGCGAATCTCAGGAACTACAGTGATGATCCCTGTAAATGGAAACATGAAAATAAGCATCCTTCAGGTCTATGGTTGTCATGAACTGACCCTCTTGGACTAAGGGAAGAATTGAACAAATAGTTTCCATCTTGAAGGATGGTACTCTGAGAAACTTGTTTAGACACTTGTTTAGACTAGGTCTAGGATAGGTCGGAAAGTTCCCTTTTTTTGGGAACCACAAACAGATTGGAATAGAAACCTAGGCCCTGTTCCTGTACGGGAACTGGAACTATCACTCCCAGTGAGGAGAGATCCTGAACACATTTCAAGAACTCCTCTTTTTTTATCTGGTCTGTAGATAATCTTGAGAGGTGAAACCTGCCCCTGGGAGGAAAAGTCTTGAATTCCAATTTGTAACCCTGGGATACTATGTCCACTGCCCAGGGATCTGGGACATCTTGTATCCATGTTTGATAGAACTGGAAAGTCTGCCCTCCACTTGATCTGATCCCGAATCGGGGGCAAACCCTTCATGCTGACTTAGACTCAGCTGCAGGTTTCTTTGACTGCTTCCCCTTGTTCCAATGCTGATTGGGTCTCCAAGAAGACTTGGACTGTTCCTGCTTGGAAGAAGAAGAGAAGACTTCTTCTGAAGTTACGAAAGGAACGAAAATTACTCCTTTAGGTCTATTCTTCTTATCTTGTGTAGAAAAGATCCTTTTCCACCCGTTATGTCAGAAATTATTTCTGCCAGACCAGGTCCAAACAGAGTCTTACCCTTGTAAAAAACTGTCAAAATGCCCTGAGAGAAGAGGCGGCTTAGAAATTAGCATATGAACCTCCTAGGTTTAGCTTTCAACTAAGAATACGAAGAGAACAAAGCAAAATTGGTGATAAAAGTAAATTGGAAAATTGTTTCCAATTATATTCTCTATCTGAATCATGAAATTTCATTTTGGTCTAGACTGTCCATTTAAGAGCCTTAATCCTGTCTTGAATCTCATCCAAGGGAGTCTCTACCTGGAGAGAATCAGACAAGGCTTCGAACCAATAGGATGCTGCACTTGTCACAGTGGCAATACACACTGCAGGTTGCCATTGGAGACCTTGATGAACATACATCTTCTTAAAATAAGCCTCCAGCTTTTTGTCCATTGGATCCTTAAAAGAACAACTATCCTCAATTGGAATAGTAGTTCTCTTAGCCAGAGTAGAAATGGCCCCTTCTACCTTAGGCACAGTGTGCCAAGGGTCCTTAATGGAGTCAGCAACAGGAAACATCTTTTTAAAAATAGGAGACAGGGAAAAAGGTATCCCTGGCCTCTCCCATTCCTGTGTAATAATCTCTGAGGCATGGTCTGAAACAGGAAACACCTCCGCAGAGGAAGGAACATCAAAGTAACTATTAAGTTTACTAGATTTCTTAGGGTTGACAATAACAGGATTATCTGAGTCGTCCAAAGTAGCTAAAACCTCCTTTAATAGTACACAGAGGTGTTCAAGCTTAAATCTGAAGGTTACAACTTCAGCATCAAAAGAGAGGCATTACACTGTCCGAATCTGAGATTTCACCCTCAGAAGCTACCGACGTATCTTCCTCATCAGATTTAAGAGAAAGAGCAACTTGGGTAGCCAGACCTGGCACAGAAACCTTACTATCTGAATCTCTAACTTTCCTCTTGCGTTTTCCCCTTAACACAGGAAGAGCAGCTAAAGCCGCAGATACCGCTTAAGATACCTGGGCAGCAATTTCTGCTTGCAAATAAACTCCCTTTAAGGATTCCATTCCACTTCTTACTTCCCTCCTCCAGTCACCTGACTCTAGCTCTACCTGTATTTAATGCATCATGTGACCACAAACAGGTGCTTGATTATTAAACTAACCTAGCTAACGTTTGTAGCTGCTAATAGCATCACCTCTTGAATTACCTCTGAGAAGCTTCCTAAAGATTTGCCTTTTCCAGAACCGCTGGACTCATAAGGATAATTCTCTCCTCAAGCTTAAGCAAATAACGGTCATATCCGTTCCTCAACTTAAACAAGTTTTCCTCCTGCAGTCTTATTGCCGTGCACGCTTTAAGTGAATCTGACAACCTGCTTCAGACGCTCAGTCACTCTCTCACCGTTCACTCTGAGCTGCTTGGATTTGCTGACAGTTTGTTTCACTGCAGCGTAACCGGACTCCTCCCCCATCCTCTCGCATACAGTGCTGACTTCTCCTACTCACAGAATAACCGCTCCACTATTCCGTACCCACTGAATAGTACTTGTGCGCAACCTGTTATATCCTGACTAAGGGGGTAAGAACATCTGTTAATACAAGTAGCTGGACTGTTTGTTTTTCACAACTGTTGTTACGATTTGCTTATTTACTACGCTACACCGCTTAAGCACTAAGACTTCCTTCTGCCTGCAGCAATATAACAATACTAGTTAAATAACATTTGCTACTGCGCTTATATTTGATTTATAACTTAAAGACTGCCAATACAGTTTATCCTGAATCTACTTGTTGTGAAGTTTAACAACAACTCTGACTTTGTTTCCTGTTGCGTGACAAACCTTATCATTGCAACGAATTGTTTTCTTTATAACAAATTCACTGAAAGCAGCTTGGTTTATGCTACCTTAATACCCCATTAAGACTCAGGGGCGAAACTACAGGGGGTGCAGAGGCCGCAGGTGCGACTGGGCCCCTGAGGGTGGGGGCCCAGCTTAAAAAATAAAATAAAAAAAAATTTAAGATTTTTTTTTTTAATAAAAAACGTTAACCTACCACTGCCTGCACTAATATCATGTGAGTGTGACATGACTACAGGGGTTAGTGTTTCTGTTTTACCCATTGGTGTTTATGTGTGTGTGTGTATGGTGTGTGTATGTATGTGACTTTGTGTATTTATGCATGTATGTGTATTGTGGCAAACCTAGCCACTTCTGGACTATAATGTAAGAAAGGTTGTCTATAGGCTGTATTGTGTGCTATGTAGATGTGACAGACCCTTCTGGCAGTACTGAAGGAGTTAAATGTGTTTAGCTTTAAGAAGACTATTCTTGAACGACAAGGTTACTAGTCTCAGCTATTGTGTACTTTCATTAAAGCTAGTGATTACCATTCCATTGTTCAATCACATCTAGAGAGACGACGCCTTAGTGATAAGAAGAGCCAAGTGTGTGTCCTGTGGTTAAGTTGTTATCAGCTTGAGCAAGGTATTCTATTGTATCATGTCAAAAGGCGTGTTCCATCCATCTAATCTACAACATTCTTTTCAACCCCCCATCTGGAGGTCAGACCTGCATAAATACTAGGCATAGCCTTTTTAATAAAGTTCATTCTGTTTTAAACCTGAAAACTGGCTGGGTCGTGAGTTATTGACTCCCAAACTGTGTTTCGTCCGTTATTGGGAGTATTTTAATATTGCTCTCCCACAATTGGTGGCAAGCGTTGGGATCAGACCTTACAGCCGAAAAGCGCAATTCGTGCAATTGTAACTGCCGAATAAGAAAAGGGAATGGCAAGCAGAATACAGTGAAAGAACCGACTACCGAAGTGAATGGAGACGGATTATTCTAAGCTAAAGAGACAAACGTTAAAGGAACTGCTAGAAGCCAGGGGAAAGATAGCCAGCAGCAAACCCAAGGCTATATTAATTGCAGAGCTGATGAGGAGACAGAGCTCGCAGCGCTACGCCTCCAGCAGCCATGGAGGAGACCCTATACCAGAGGGAAATGAGGACCAGGCTGGAATTTTTACCCCAACCTGTACCACGGGACATGCTATCCGTGGTAATGGCAGATGTGCAGGAGTACGTGATGGCACACAGTCCGCGGAATGCATCCTCCCGAGCAGAATCCATTTCGGAAGCACTCAGTAACCCAGTAAGACCCAAAATCCCATACCATGCCTTTAAAATGTTTTGTGAGGAGAAGGATGAGATCGATGGGTATTTACAGGATTTTGAGAGACTGTGCGAGTTACATGAGTTGGAGCAGTCCGTATGGGTGCCGGTGCTAGCAGGCAAGCTAGCCGGTAGGGCAGCGGAAGCGTATCGCGCTGTACCCAGGGAGGACAGCAAGGATTACGCTAAAGTGAAGAGCGCAATCTTGGAAAGATATGCCATTACCCCAGAGGCATACCGGCGCAAGTTTAGAGGCCTGCGCAAGCCAGAAAGAGATTCCCATGCAGAGTGGGCCCACAAGCTGGATCAAGCATCTCAGGGGTGGATACAGGCCAGCCAAGCTACCACCATGGAAGAATTGCGACAACTGATGCTGTTGGAGCAATTCTTTAACGGCTTGTCCCCAGAAGCCCAAGAATGGGTGAGAGATCGAAAACCCCTCACGTTAACCGAAGCAGCCAGATTAGCAGACCAGCATTTTGACGCCAGGAGGCACCATGGACTACTACCTAAGACGTACACTCGACCCACAGGACAGCCCAGTCCTCTACAGTCTAACAACCCCACAGCGCACCGTTTCGTCCAGCCCCAGGGAATCCACCACCCCCCTCACGATACAATGGACGGGCGAATATACAATGCCACACCTGCAAGCAGTGGGGACATATGGCACGTGAGTGCACCCAAAATCGGAGCAGACAAGCTTGGAACCAGGTCAGACAGAACCTGGCCCCAAGGGCGGCTGCTCACCATTACCAAACGGAGCCAGCCGCTCATGAGGGTTGAGCACCCCAGCCGGGGAACCCCTGGGAATTCTGCATGAGGTGATGTCGGTCCGAGCCACCGATAACCGGCAACATCACCGTCAGCTGGTGACCGTGGAGGGGAAGGAGGTCCAGGGACTTCGGGATTCGGGCTACTTTAACCCTGATAGCTCCCCATTTGGTGCCAGATACAGCACACACGGGCGGATCCGTGGCAGTACGAGTGGCAGGGGAGCAGTATACCGATTGCCCACTGCTAAGATTCATTTGGATTGGGGTGCAGGGAGGGCATGGTAAAGTGGGCTTAATGCAAAACCTACCAGCGGATGTTGTACTGGGGAATGACCTGGGTCAGATGACCTCTGCTTTTGTACCTCAGGCTCCACATCAGGAGGTCCACCCAGTAACCACCCGGCAGCAGGCACGCACTACGGCCCCACCAGCTCACCACGAGGCTCAGGTAAGAGACCATGACACCCCCTTGACACATATGACTTGGGATACCCCCACCCAATTTGAGGCGGAGGTGAAAGCTGACCCCACGCTGCAGGCATACCGGGATAAAGGGAACACCGATCAGGCTGGGTTAGAAGGGGAACGGTACGTCTGGGAGAAAGGGTTATTGTACGCATAGCCGAACGGGGGGTAGGCAGCGCAGTCACCGTGACCACTAAGCAACTGGTATACCCCAGAAGTATAGCAGGAACTGCTCAGGATAGCTCATGACATTCCCCTGTCAGGCCACCTGGGAATGACTCGCACCCGCTACAGATTGACCCACGCCTTTTTCTGGCCTGGGATCTCTAAAGATGTACGGCAATATTGCACCTCCTGTGACGTGTGCCAACGAGTAGGCAAACGAGGTGACCGCCCTAAGGCTAAATTATGCCCGTTACCCATTATTGAGGAACCCTTTAGCAGGGTAGCAGTAGATATCGTAGGGCCTCTACCCAAGCCCAGTCCCTGTGAACATGCTCAAACCCTACCATGAGAGGATGGAGGACGTGGCGGCAATATGCCCGCCTCTCCTGAGGATCAGGAGAATCTGCCTCTCCCTGACCTATTAGAATCAGAGGACCAGATAGAGCCCTCCAGGGCGTTCAGCTGGGGGAGCGGCTAAGCCCTTCGGAGCGTGCCCAGGTACAGGAGTTGATAGTACTAAAGGGGCTATCTTCTCCCACTTACCTGGGTACACCCCGCTGGCCACTCACCGAGTTGAAACCCCGGGGCAGCTACCTATGCGGCAGACCCCGTATCGTGTCCCTGAAGCAGTCAAGGCACACATGAAGGCAGAAATTGACGAGATGTTGCAACTAGGGGTTATCGAACCTTCCGACAGCCCCTGGGCATCCCCTAGTGTTGGTACCCAAGAAAGACGGCACCACACGCTTCTGTGTTGACTACCGGAGGCTAAATCAAAACGGTGTCTGATGCCTATCCGATGCCCCGATAGACGATTGCTGGATAAAATGGCTAGGGGACAGTATCTTACGACCATAGACTTATGCAAGGGATACTGGCAAATCCCTAGCCGATGACGCCGTCCCCAAGTCAGCGTTTGTCACCCTGTTTGGCCTATACCAATTTCGGGTCATGCCTTTCGGGATGAAGAACGCTCCGGCGACCTTTCAAAGGATGGTAGATCGGCTACTGGACGGGTTCCAGGAGTATGCCTGCGCATACCTGGACGATATTGCCATATATAGCCAGAACTGGGCAGAACACCTACAGCATATAGGAGCAGTTATTGACCGTATAGGGGAGGCAGGGCTGACCCTGAAACCTAGTAAATGCCATATCGGGATGGCAGAAGTGCAGTATTTAGGCCACCGGGTGGGAGCGGGCACCAGAAACCCGAACCGGCCAAAATTGAAGCTGTTGCTAAGTGGCCCACCCCTAGGACCAAGACCCAAGTACTGGCATTTTTAGGCACGGCGGGGTACTACAGAAAGTTCGTGCCCAATTATAGTGCCCTAGCCAAACCCCTGACTGACTTGACACGTAAGAACCTTCCCCGACAAGTTACTTGGGCCCCAGAGTGTGAGCAGGCATTCCAACAACTAAAGACGGCTCTAACTAATGCGCCTGTACTTGCTGCACCCGATCCAACTAAAAGATTTCTTGTTCACACAGACTTCGATGTTTGGAGTGGGGGCAGTGCTGAGCCAAGTTGGAGCAGATGGCGGAGAACACCCCGTAGCTTACTTGAGCCGAAAGTTGTTGCCCCGTGAAGTAAGCTACGCCGCCATCGAAAAAGAATGCCTGGCCGTGGTGTGGGCCCTCAAAAAGTTGCAGCCGTACCTGTATGGACAACCTTTTTCCTTACTCACAGATCACAACCCGTTGGTGTGGCTGAACCGTGTGGCCGGGGACAATGCCAGGCTGCTGCGCTGGAGTTTGGCGCTGCAGCCCTTCGACTTTACCATCCATTACCGCCCAGGGAAACAAAACGGTAACGCCGACGGGTTGTCCAGACAAACTGAACTTGAAAAGTGATCTGTGAGTGATTCCCCGGACATCCCCAAGCCGATCCGTTGGGATCAGACTGTGTATGCCGGCTTGCTTCTGGGGAGCATTGTGGCAAACCTAGCCACTTCTGGACTATAATGTAAGAAAGGTTGTCTATAGGCTGTATTGTGTGCTATGTAGATGTGACAGACCCTTCTGGCAGTACTGAAGGAGTTAAATGTGTTTAGCTTTAAGAAGACTATTCTTGAACGACAAGGTTACTAGTCTCAGCTATTGTGTACTTTCATTAAAGCTAGTGATTACCATTCCATTGTTCAATCACATCTAGAGAGACGACGCCTTAGTGATAAGAAGAGCCAAGTGTGTGTCCTGTGGTTAAGTTGTTATCAGCTTGAGCAAGGTATTCTATTGTATCATGTCAAAAGGCGTGTTCTCCATCTAATCTACAACATTCTTTTCAACCCCCCATCTGGGAGGTCAGACCTGCATAAATACTAGGCATAGCCTTTTTAATAAAGTTCATTCTGTTTTAAACCTGAAAACTGGCTGGGTCGTGAGTTATTGACTCCCAAACTGTGTTTCGTCCGGTTATTGGGAGTATTTTAATATTGCTCTCCGCTACATGTATGTACGTGACTGTGTGTGTATTTATGCATGTATGTGTGTGTGTATGTATGTATGTATGTGTGTGTGTGTATGTATGTGACTGTGTGTGTATTTATGCATGTATGTGTGTTTGTGTATGTTTGTGCAACCAGCAAATTACAGACCTTGTTACTACAGCATGAGGGGCAGGGGGTAAACATTGTCACTATACACAGTACCACTATATACAGTATGGGGGGGTGGACCAGGTCACTGACTACTGTGGTCACTTTATAAAGTACTGGGCGGGTAGGATCAGGCCAGCCATCTCACCGGCAGATTACAGACTGTGTCACTAACTTACTATATACAGTACTGGGGGGTTAAATATTGTCCCTATATATATATACAGTAATAGGGGGTCAGACCATCTCACAGACTGTGGGCACAGGGTACCTCCTTTTGCAGACATGTAATCTGATTCACATTTTTTTCTGTGTTAAATGTAAAAAAAAAAAGTATTAAATTCACCTTTTTTTGGAGGGGGGAGGGGTGGTGGGGGGGCCCCTTCTTAGATTCTTGCACCTGGGCCCTGTGGTTTCTAGTTATGCCTCTGAACAGACTCTCTGCAGTTGTGATCCGTCGCAACCTAAGCTAAATCATTACAGAATAATCAAGCCACTCAATGGATCCAGCAGAGCTCCCACAGTTTGTTTAGGTCTGTCTAAGAGAGTAGATGAATTTACGCAGGGTCCTAGAGACCTAAAGGTTGAGAACAAACTTTAAGAAAAATAATTAAAGATACTACCTCACCTAAATCACAACCTACTTCTGTGTTCAGAAAATCAGATAGCAGCACCTGATTTATTTAATGGTGATAGGAATCTTTATCGCCAATACAAGAATGCTTGCCTTCTCATGTTCAATTTGAAGCCGTTAACCTATCCCAATGAGAAGATTAAAATACTCACTATGATTAGCTATCTTAGGGGTGAACCCCGTATTTGGGCTGACACTCTATTTGAAACTAATGACCCCATATTGTCCTCTTTAAATTCCTTTTTGGCGGTCACCAAATGGATGAACTTTATTCTGATTCTAACCTACAACTGACGGCTGAAAGTAAAATGAGAAAACTCAGACAAGGTAACCGTCCCGTTGAAGTCTACATAACGGAATTTAAACAACATGCCATAGATTCCCAATGGAATATGATTGCTTTGAGGAATCAGTTCCGCTTAGGACTTTCTGAATCAGTTAAAGACGAATTGGCACGAACCAATCTACCTGATAACCTGGACGGTCTCATGAAATTATCGATGCATATTGATAGAAGGCATCGGGAAAGGAAGTCCGAACGCCAACCAGGGGATTCCACAGGGGATTCCACATACAGAACAGCCCTACTGTCCTATCGACTTGAAACCAGGTACCACTTCTCTTCTCCGTTTGGACATCTCTATCCCCTTTGCCAGCCTGAGCTCGACCACTTAAAGGTCTATCTCGATGACAACCTAAAGAAAGGCTTCATACACCCCTCCGTTCTCCAGCAGCTGCTGGATTTTTCTTCGTAAGGAACAAGGACAACTCTCTCCGTCCAATTATAGATTTTAGGGAACTTAATAAAATTACGATAAAAAACAGGTATCCCCTACCACTCATCCCTGAACTTATTGAACGCCTGCAACATGCTAAAATTTTGACCAAGCTAGACCTCAGGGGCGCGTACAATTTGGTCCGTATCAGAGAAGGGGATGAGTGGTTAACCGCTTTCAGAACGAGATACGGGCTATTTGAATATCTGGTCATGCCGTTCGGATTGACTAACGCTCCGGCCACGTTCCAACGTTTATTAATGACATTTTTCATGATCTTCTGGATATCTGTGTAGTCGTATACCTCAACGATATTCTTATTTATTCCAATTCAGTCGAGGAACATGTTAAGCATGTTAGCTGGATTCTATCCAGACTACAAGCACATAGACTTTATGCTAAACTGGAGAAGTGTGTCTTCCACACCAACCAAATAGACTTCCTGGGTTACTCCATCAGCCCTGATGGCATTCAAATGCAGACCAATAAAGGTGAATCCATAAAGAACTGGCCACTTCCTAAGAACAGAAAGGAACTACAATGTTTCTTGTGGTTTAGCAACTACTATAGAAAGTTTATCAAAAATTTCTCTCATCTAGCTAAACTACTCACTAAGCTCACCAGCTCATCTATGCCTTTTGTTTGGAACTATAAGGCAACTGAAGCATTTAACCTATTAAAAGAGTCATTTTGCTCAGCTCCCATACTCCAATTCCCAGATCCTTCACTACAGTTTGTGTTGGAAGTGGATTCTTCAGACTATGCCCTCGGAGCAGTTCTTTCGCGAAGACAGAGTCTAACTCATCCCCTCCATCCCGTTGCATATTATTCAAAAGTCATGTCTGCACCTGAAATGAACTATTCCATCGGTGAAAATGAACTTCTAGCCATGAAACGTGCGTTTGAACACTGGAGACATCTTTTGGAGGGCACTGTCCTACCTATTATAATATATACCAATCATCGCAATCTGGAATTTCTTCAAAGAAACAGAACACTCTCAAGCCGGCAGGTTCGATGGAGCTTATATTTCCGTAGGTTCAACTTTCAGATAGTCTATAGACCTGGATCTAGAAATGGAAAGGCTGATGCCCTTTCAAGAAAGGATCCGAAAACTCCAAACCTACAGACTTGCACTTCCATCATCCCTCCGGAACGATTCCTAGGTTTGCTCCCCAGCTTTAAGACACAGATCCAAACAGCTCTACAAGCAGATAAACAGTTACCTCATCTCCAGCTCTCATGCAACGATAATCTCTGCTATCATAACTCTAAGTTATATGTACCTGAATCACTCAGGTCTCATTTGATCAAGCAGCACCATGACCCACCTCTTCTAGGTCATCCTGGCATAATGAAAACCAAAGAACTTCTCAGTAGGAATTACTGGTGGCAGAATTTGGAAAATACTGTTAAAGAGTACATAGAAAATTGTACCATTTGCATCACTTCTAAAAAGGAAAGAAGAAACCCATGGACATCTCATTCCAATCCAAATACCCAATAGACCCTGGCTACATCTGGGCATGATTTCATTGTTGAATTACCTTTGAGTTCTGGGTTCAACACCATTTTAGTAGTTACTGATATCTTGACTAAAATGGCCCACTTTATTCCTTTCAATAAACTACCCACCTCTCTGCAGTTGTGATCCTTCGCAACCTAAGCTAAATCATTACACTCCCCCAGGAGATTGAGAGGAACCGCAGGGCACTGCTTGTGACACAAGTGAGGCTTGGGACGTTACAGAAGAAGGCTGTGGCATTGCCTGAACAGCATCAACCTGAGAGACATTAGGCGCATCAAAAAAAAATGTTTCTTTACACTGTAAAGTCTTCTTAACACATGAAGAACAAAATTGCACAGGAGAAGCAATTTGGGCTTCTAAACACAAAAGGCACAAATTCATCAGAACAGACTCCTGTTCTGTATCAGACATGGCCAAAAAATATATCCCTTAAGAGAAATTTACAACTGACGCAAATATAAATGGCTTGGGTAAATTTGATATGATAACAATATCTCTGTCTTCAGCTTAGCATAATAGTTCCCACAGAAGCAACTGAAAGACCTTTATTAAAGATTTTTATTAAAGTATCAGAGTGAAGACAGCACTCAACAAAACACTATGAGAACCTCCATACCTCAGTCTTGACTGAGGCGCCAACCTACAGTTTCATAAAACGAGAGAAAACGAAAACAGGAACACAGGATTATGCTGCTGAACTTTTCCGTGCAGCCGACATCTCTCCAAGTCAATAAAGCTTAGAGAAGCGTCACTTGACCAGACGATAATCTACTGCACCACAGAAGGCACAAAAAAAGCGAGCCGCCTACTTCCTGTATACGCTAGAAGTCTAAACATCCCTAGCATTAAGCCATTGAAAATGGCTTCTAAACGGAGGAGACTGAGTCGATCATAACCGACAGCTAGTCACATACATACCCAGATTTAAAGGAAATAAAACTCCACAGGGTAAAAAGAGCCATTAGTAATTAACCCCTTTAGTTCCTAAAGGAGATAATTAAGTCTCTAACACATGCATACAAGTGTCTGGCCCATGCCAAAATCTAATCCTTACCCAAGGATTATATTTGTTCCAAATATATTACTGCATGACATCCTATAAGTGCAAAGTCTCCCCACCTGGTAGACATTACAGCACTTACCTGCAAAGTCCGCCGTCCAGCATGTAGACAGCTCATCAGGTATGAGAGGACACATGCTCATCACAGAGACCTGTAGAAAGAGAAAGAACAGAGTTAACCTACTCTTGCTTTCTATATCAAGGGCAGCAAATATGTTAGGAAAACTCAGCAAGGCCCACCTTACAAGTTCCTAACTGCTTTAAAGTCACCACTACCCTACTGAAGAGATTAATGTGGACTACGGCTAGACTCAAAAGTCTTGCTTGAAGTGAAAGAAATTAAAAATTTTCTTCAGACACCAAAATTTCACCTCCTCCATTGACGAAGGCAAAGAGAATGACTGGGGTTTATGGGAAGGGGAGTGATACTTAACAGCTTTGCTGTAGTGCTCTTTGCCTCTTTCTGCTGGCCAGGAGTAATATTCCCACTAGTAATTAAGGACGTCATCGACTCACCATATCTTAGGAAAGAAATTTTGATTTTAATAGCACACTGGTAGAGTGTATTACATTGTAATTTTTGTGATTTCTTTGGCAGACTGATTCATTGCATTATACACACCCTGGTCAGTACAGCCTGAACTTTCGGAGTGGCTCACAAAGTACTGTGCATGCAGACATACTTGGAGCTACGGCGTGTGACGCATTAAAGTAATTTATGCCCATAGTTTACACATAATGAAACCTCCAGGGAAGATCATTTACAAATATTGCTCATTTGTGAACCAATTATAAAAGTTTGATTATTGAAACCCAGATGCAGGGATATACATAGGACAGTAATAGGGTGATCAATACACCACACTTACCAGGGCTAGTTAATGTAGCAATATGATAACTTGATGTGAGTTATAGGATGTGAGAATAGGATTGAGCTTGCTTTCTATTGGCTATTCCAATCAGCCAATATAATGCAAGCTCAATCCTATTGGCTGATTGGATCAGCCAATAGGATTTAAGCTCAATGGCTGATTGCAACAGCCAATACGATTTTTCCCCTTTAATTCCTATTGGCTGATAGAATTCTATCAGCCAATCGGAATGTAAGGGACGCCATCTTGGATGACGTACCTTAAAGGGAAACTTCATTCGTCGTTGACCATCGTAAGAAGAGGATGCTCCGTGCCGGATGTCTTGAAGATGGAGCCGCTCCGCGCTGTCCGAATGAAGACTTCTGCCCTTGGATGAAGACTTCGGCCTGCTTGGATGAAGACTTCTGCGGGCTTCGCTGAGGACTTCTGCCGCTTGATGAGGATGGATGTCCGGTCTTCGAAAACTGTAAGTGGATCGTCTTGAGGTTAGTGTTAGGTTTTTTTAAGGGTTTATTGGGTGGGTTTAAATTTTAGGTTAGGGACTTTGGGCAGTAAAAGAGCTAAATGCCCTTAAAAATGCCCTTTTCAGGACAATGGGGAGCTTAAGTCTTTTAAATAGGGTTTTATTTGGGGAGGGGTTGGTTGTTTTGGGTGGTGGGTTTTACTGTAGGGGGGGGTGTTTTTTTTTTTTTTACAGGTAAAAAACTGATTTCTTTGGGGCAATGCCCCGCAAAAGGCCCTTTTAAGGGCCATTGGTAGTTTAGTGTAGGCTAGGGTTTTTTTATTTATTTTGGGGGGTCTTTTTATTTTGATAGGGCTCTTAGATTAGGAGTAATTCTTTTACTGGTGGTTTTTTATTTTTTGTAACTTAGTGTTTCTTATTTTTTGTAACTTAGTTGTTATTTTTTGTAATTTAGTAATTTTTAATAGTAGATTTAAATAATTTGAGTAGGGTTAGGTTTTTAAATATGTAATATAGTTAATTTAATTGTTAGTTTAATGTAATTTTAGTATAATAGTTAGGGTAGGTTAATTAATAGTTTAATATAGTTTATTTTAATTCTAAAGGTAAGTTTAAATTTATTATAAGATAGGGATGAGGTAATTATAATGTAAAGTTAGCGGCTTGTTAGTTTTAGGGGTTAATAGCTTAATTTAGTTTTAGGCGATGTGAGGGGCTGGCGGTTTTGGGGTTAATAGGTGTAGTAAGTCGTAGTGATGTGAGAGGCCAGGGGTTTAGGGGTTAATACATTTATTTAGTTGCAGAGGGGTCCAGGAGCGGCGGAATAGGGGTTAATAACTTTATTAATGTTGCGGCGGGGTTTGGGAGCGGCGGGATAGGGGGTTAAACATTTTAGTATAGTGGCGGTGTTTAGTGACAGGATATAAATAAAGTTGGGAAAAAGCCAAATAGCAGCAAGATCGATGACTGTTAGTTAACAACAGTCCAATGCTCATCGCCCCGTACTTGGAGCGCAGCTTTTTGGCGGCTTTTTTTTATAAATATGGAGATCGTATTCAGGTCCGCTGCCGCAATGTTAGGCGATGTTAGGCGAGTGTATTGGTCCCGGCGAATGCAGCACAGTTGACGGCTTGATAGATAGGCCTCATTGTCTTTAATATGTTACAAATACACAGTAAATTCTGTTTTTGAGACAAAGTAATTATGATGTTTTGATTATTTATTTTATAACAGTTTTATATTTCTTTATATTTAACGCTTGTCTTATTTTGCGCAATTTCCTGCGAAAGAAACGAAAAGGGAATTACACTTTTAAATTGTAATGAATTAAAGTTTGCTATAGTTAAAGTAATGTTGGCTCGAACTTGCACAATATTTCATGAGGCGATACATATACAAAAAAGGTATATATTTAGCGAATATTACTTTCGTGAAAGGAGCGCTGTAATAACGTTGATTAATGAACAATAATAATACAAAATAATTGGAATTAGCATTAACGACCTTTAATGCAACCACCCAAAATGGCTAAGATGTAGTTTAAAACCTTTAATGAGTTCGCCGTGGAAAGTGCAATAATTGATCGCACACGCTGGCTTTATGAATTTTCTATTATCCGTCCACATTATCTAACAAAGAGCACGCTGCGCTAACATATACGTTTTGTTCCTTTCCTATTTCGTTTCCCTGTTTTGCATTATAATCTGTATGTCATTGTTTAATCTTTTACTCTATGAAGCACTTAAACCTTTTCTATAACATATAATCAGCTCTGTCTTTGTGCTCTAATTGATGCAGGGAGATTTTTTTGTGAATTCATGCTAGCAATACGTATTCAGCCTGTCTGGCCCATTGCAGTAATCTTTGTGGGGTTATACTTTAGTTTGTGAACTTTAGTATAAAGTGGTGTACGACTTTTATATGCAGCCCTTACACAGGCCTAGTATAGGGACAAGGGAATTAGTTATGCTTCTGATGATTTCTACTTTCTGTTAACCCTTTGCTGTTAGTGAGAGCAGTAATGCTGTCAAAGGGTTAAAAAAACACTGCCCATATACAGATACTGCCCATATTATCAGATAAACACACTAGGCTTCCCAAATCATCAGGGTGGTAACAAAATTATTGTGTTTATGTAAACCAGTTTTATGTGTATGTGTTTGCTGTGTGTATAGTTTATGTGTCTGTGTATACTGTATGTATCTGTGTGTATACATAAGGGTAAAAGGCCTAGCTCGTCGCTACCAGATAAGGTGGACAAATATAACATAGTAAACTTAACCTTAAACTAAAACTTGAATAAAAAATACTGACACGAGAGTGGAGAGTAAAATCATTTCTGGCAATTTTATTTAAATACAACTTTAAACAAACAACCGTAAAACCTGCAAACTTGGATGGCGACAAGTGAGATCTAAATTAGCCTCAACACGACAGGAGGTCAATGGCCAAGGGCAGCAGCGAAGGAACACTCCGCTCGGGATAGAGACAATGAGGTTGTCGGGAGTTGCAAAGACCCAAAAACAAAGGCGGGGCTCCTCGGAATTACCTAAGTCGTTGCCAGGCCTTTGCCGTCTGGTCATTTACTCACCCAACCTCTATCTGCAAATGGAACAGGCCATGACCTCCCGCCTTCAGAGTGTAAATTTAGGGCTTCAACCCTTAGGGGGCCCTGCTGGTACCTGCCATTTGGTGCCGGTTCCCTAGGCAAGCTTAAAGCTACTGGCCCTGGACTCAAGAAGAATGGCTCGAGTAACCCTAACTTCGCCAAGGGGTGATATGGTGAACTGAAATAACTGCCCTAACGGCATCCATAGAACTCACGCCGCCAAACCATGATCCAGGGGGGGAAGGAGGGAAAAGACTTGCAGCTGTCCCAGAGGAAGAAGAGGCCCCAAACCTGGTGCAGAGCCTTCTTAAAAGGTAGGAGTGACACTCCCCAAACAGCAACATTGTTGCAGACCCAGCAGCTTTCCTCCTTAACTTCCTCTCCCTGCAGGCCTTAACCCTTAAGTCTCTCCTAGCCTATTTGGCTCTCCGTTCTCAGTTTATGTGTCTGTGAATACTGTGTGCATACAGTTTATGTGTCTGTGTATACTGTGTGTATACAGTTTATGTGTCTGTGAATACTGTGTGTATACAGTTTATGTGTCTGTGAAACTGTGTGTATACAGTTTATGTGTCTGTGAATACTGTGTGTATACAGTTTATGTGTCTGTGTATACTGTGTGTATACAGTTTATGTGTCTGTGAATACTGTGTGTATACAGTTTATGTGTCTGTGTATACTGTGTGTATACAGTTTATGTGTCTGTGAATACTGTGTGTATACAGTTTATGTGTCTGTGTATACTGTGTGTATTCAGTTTATGTGTCTGTGAATACTGTGTTATACAGTTTATGTGTCTGTGTATATTGTGTGTATATAGTTTATGTGTCTGTGAATACTGTGTGTATACAGTTTATGTGTCTGTGTATACTGTGTGTATACAGTTTATGTGTCTGTGAATACTGTGTGTATACAGTTTATGTGTCTGTGAATACTGTGTGTATACAGTTTATGTGTCTGTGAATACTGTGTGTATACAGTTTATGTGTTTATGTATATTGTGTGTATATAGTTTATGTGTCTGTGTATACTGTGTGTATATAGTTTATGTGTCTGTGAATACTGTGTGTATATAGTTTATGTGTCTGTGTATACTGTGTGTATATAGTTTATGTGTCTGTGAATACTGTGTGTATATAGTTTATGTGTCTGTGAATACTGTGTGTATACAGTTTATGTGTCTGTGAATACTGTGTGTATACAGTTTATGTGTCTGTGTATACTGTGTGTATATAGTTTATGTGTCTGTGAATACTGTGTGTATACAGTTTATGTGTCTGTGAATACTGTGTGTATACAGTTTATGTGTCTGTGATATATGTGTATACAGTTTATGTGTCTGTGAATACTGTGTGTATACAGTTTATGTGTCTGTGTATACTTGTATACAGTTTATGTGTCTGTGAATACTGTGTGTATAATTTATGTGTCTGTGAATACTGTGTGTATATGGTTTATGTGTTGTGTTATATTGTGTATACAGTTTATGTGTCTGTGAATACTGTGTGTATACAGTTTATGTGTCTGTGAATACTGTGTGTATACAGTTTATGTGTCTGTGATACTGTGTGTATACAGTTTATGTGTGTGAATACTGTGTGTGTATACAGTTTATGTGTCTGTGTATAACTGTGTGTATACATTTATGTGTCTGTGAATACTGTGTGTATACAGTTTATGTGTCTGTGAATACTGTGTATACAGTTTATGTGTCTGTGAATACTGTGTTATACAGTTTTATGTGTTGTGAATATGTGTGTATACAGTTTATGTGTCTGTGAATACTGTGTGTATACAGTTTATGTGTCTGTGAATACTGTGTGTATACAGTTTATGTGTCTGTGAATACTGTGTGTATACAGTTTATGTGTCTGTGTAATACTGTGTGTATACAGTTTATGTGTCTGTGAATACTGTGTGTATACAGTTTATGTGTCTTGATATTGTGTGTAACAGTTGTATTGTCTGTGAATACTGTGTGTATATAGTTTATGTGTCTGTGAATACTGTGTGTATACAGTTTATGTGTCTGTTTATTGTGTGTATAGTTTAGTGTCTGTGAATACTGTGTGTAAATGTTTATGTCTGTGAATACGTGTGTATATAGTTTTATGTGTCTGTGAATACTGTGTGTATATTTTATGTGTCTGTGAATACTGTGTGTATATAGTTTATGTGTCTGTGAATACTGTGTGTATATAGTTTATGTGTCTGTGTATGTGTGTATATAGTTTATGTGTCTGTGAATACTGTGTGTATATGTTATGTGTCGTGTATACTGTGTGCATATAGTTTATGTGTCTGTGAATACTGTGTGTATATAGTTTATGTGTCTGTGATACTGTGTGTATATAGTTTTATGTGTCTGTGTAAGTGTGTATATAGTTTATGTGTCTGTGAATACTGTGTGTATACAGTTTATGTGTCTGTGTTAGCTGTGTGTATATTAGTTTGTGTCTGTGATACTGTGTATACAGTTTATGTTCTGTGTATGCTGTGTGTATACAGTTTATGTCTGTGAATGCTGTGTGTATACAGTTTATGTGCTGTGTATACGTGTGTATATAGTTTATGTGTCTGTGATTACTGTGTGTATACAGTTTATGTCTCTGTGTATACTGTGGTATATAGTTAATGTGTCGTGATAACTGTGTGTATACAGTTTAGGTGTCTGTGTTACTGTGTGTGTTTATAGTTATGTCTCAGTGTATACTGTGTGTATATAGTTTGTGTCTGTGTATACTGTGTGTATACATTTTATATTTTCTGTGTATATTGTGTATACAATTTATGTCTGTGTATACTGTGTCATACAGTTATGTGTCTGTGTATACTGTGTGTATACAGTTTATGTGTCTGTGTATGCTGTGTGTATACAGTTTATCTGTCTGTGTATGCTGTTGTATGCAGTTTATGTGCCTGTGAATACTGTTATATATAGTTTATGTGTCTGTGAATACTGTGTGTATATAGTTTATGTGTCTGTGAATACTGTGTAACAGTTTATGTGTCTGTGTATACTGTGTTATATAGTTTATGTATCTGTGCATACTGTGTGTATATAGTTAATGTGTCCGTGTATGCTGTGTGTATATAGTTTATGTGTCTGTGTATACTGTGTGTATACAGTTTATGTGTCTGTGTATACTGTGTGTATAAGTTTATGTGTCTGTGAATACTGTTGTATACAGTTTATGTGTCTGTGAGCTGTGTATACAGTTTATGTGTCTGAATGCTGTGTATACAGTTTATGTGTCTGTGTATACTGTGTGTGTATATAGTTTATGTTCTGTGTATACTGTGTTATATAGTTTATGTGTATGTGTATACTGTGTGTATATAGTTTATGTGTCTTTGTATACTTTGTGTATAGAATTTATGTGTCTGTGTATGCTGTGTGTATATAGTTTATGTGTCTTTGTATACTGTGTGTATACAGTTTATGTGTCTGTGTATACTGTGTGTATACAGTTTAATGTTTCAGTGTATACTGTGTGTATACAGTTTATGAGGCCTATTTATTAAATGTCTGTCAGACCTGATCCGACAGTGCGGATCAGGTCCGACAGACATCTCTGAATGCGGAGGGCAATACGCTGTCCGTATTCAGCATTGCACCAGCAACTCACAGCAGGGGGTGTCAATCAACCCGATTGTACTCGATCGGGTTGAATTGTGGCGATCTCTGTCCGCCTCATCAGAGCAGACGGACAGGGTTATGGAGCAGCGGTCCTTAGACCGCTGCTTCATAACTGCTGTTTCTGGCGAGTCTGAAGACTCGCCAGAAACACGGGCCCTCAAGCTCCATTCAGAGCTTGATAAATGGGCCTCTATGTTTCTGTGTATACTGCATGTATATAGTTTATGCGTCTGTGTATACTATGTGTATATAGTTTATGTGTCTGTGTATGCTGTGTGCATACATGTTATGTGTCTGTGTATACTGTGTGTATACAGTTTTATGTGTCTGTGTATAGTGTGTGTATTCAGTTTTATGTGTCCATGTATATTGTGTGTATTCAGTTTTATGTGTCTTTGTATACTGTGTGTATACAGTTTTATGTGACTGGTTATACTGTGTGTATATCGTTTATGTGTCTGTGTATACTGTGTGTATACATTTTATGTGTATGTGTATACTGTGTGTATATAGTTTATGTGTCTGTGTATACTGTGTGCATACAATTTTATGTGCCTGTGTATACTGTGTGCATACAGTTTGTGTCTGTGTATACTGTGTGCATACAGTTGTATGTGTCTGTGTATACTGTGTGTATATAGTTTATGTGCCTGTGCATACTGTGTGTATACAGTTTATGTGTCTGTATATACTGTGTGCATACAGTTTATGTGTCTGTGTATACTGTGTGCATACAGTTTATGTGTCTGTGTATACTGTGTGCATACAGTTTATGTGTCTGTGTATACTGTGTGTATACAGTTTATGTGTCTGTGTATACTGTGTGCATACAGTTTTATGTGTCTGTGTATACTGTGTGTATATAGTTTATGTGCCTGTGTATACTGTGTGTATACAGTTTATGTGTCTGTGTATACTGTGTGCATACAGTTTTATGTGTCTGTGTATACTGTGTGTATACAGTTTATGTGCCTGTGTATACTGTGTGTATACAGTTTATGTGTCTGTGTATACTGTGTTTATACAGTTTTATGTGTCTATGAATACTGTGTGCATACAGTTTATGTGTCTGTGTATACTGTGTGTATACAGTTTATGTGTCTGTGTATACTGTGTGTATACAGTTTATGTGTCTGTGTATACTGTGTGTATACAGTTTATGTGTCTGTGTATATTGTGTGTATACAGTTCATGTGTCTGTGTATATTGTGTGTATACAGTTTATGTGTCTGTTTATACTGTGCCTATGGAAGCGTGCTCTAATGAGCACAATGCTTCCTAGCAATGCGACGCAAGGTTGCGTTCTCATTGCTGTTAGCTTGTAATACCAGCGCACGTGTGTATTTTGCAAGCTTATTACTATCATTCTTCCAGCTTAGCTTTGGCAGATCTTCTCATGCATTGTATCCAAACTAATGCTGTCTAGATGAAGAAAAGTACTTTTCCCACTAAGCAAATCTGTCCTTTTTCTGTGTGCTACAGATGTTGTAACAGGGTTTTAAGATATTATGGGGCATATTTATTAAGCTCCGTATGGAGCTTGATGTTCCATATTTCCGGTGAGCCTTCAGGCTCGCCAGAAACACAAGTTATGAAGCAGTGGTCTAAAGACCGCTGCTCCATAACCTGTCCACCTGCTCTGAGGAGGCGGACAGACATCGGGTTGATTGACACCCCCTGCTAGTGGCCGCGAAACAAGAACTGCTGGTGCAGTGATAAATGCCGAGAGCGTATGCTGTCGGCATTTATCGATGTGCAGCAGACATGATCCGCAATATCGGATCATGTCCACTCGCACGTTCTTAAATAGGCCCCTATGTGTTGTCTAATTTCTGAAGCTTTAAAGGATATGCATCTTCTACAAAAGTATTAACGCACTTTCACTGGTTCTAAACCTATTTTTCTGGCCTTTCTGATACTCAGACAGACCAGTTAAAGACATAGGCCCAGATGGTCAAAATATTGACGGACCATCGGAATGTTCCAAAAAAGGGGCGTGTCCGAGCAATGCCGGTAAGAGATGATGAAGTCAACAGAAGCGTGACATCACTGCCCACATTGCCATCTCTGCTTGTCGGCATTTTACTGTGGAGAGGGCTTATTCGAAGTGTGCTTACACAGCGCAAACACTGCGCTCACTGAAACTAAAATTAGTTTCCGTTTAAGCACACTTCAAATATTGCCGTATGGACCCAAGATTAATTACACCTACACTAACTAGCTTAGGCGATTTTGTCTCGGCAGCTGATAGCTATCAAGAGAAACATGACCGCTACCATCTTCGCAACCTGCACTTAGCTGCTTTGAACATATCGATCTTGTGTCAATGTGTCTGAAAATTTGTATTTTGAAAATCGTGTCCCAGATGGAACCAGATATTTCAAAAGACCTTGGCGCTGCAAAACATTGCAGCTGAAACTAGTGATTGGATAAACCGTGACAATAGTCAAATGTTTAAAATATGAAACCTTTGGCCTCAGTAATGAGATAACTTCAGTAATGAGATAACTTGTTTTAAAAGAATACAATGTGAATTTATTTATACAATATTAAACATAAATTAAAAAAGCTGATCAGCAAAAGAGCAATAAAATAATTGTAGCAATTAAATAGTAAGAATGTAGCAATCAAACTAACTTGACACAATATAGCAACACACAATATGGCACTATAGCAAATGTCAGTGTAGCATCAAAAATAAAAATAACAAAACAACCCTGGAGCTGATATGCGAAACAAATGTTGAAGGTCCGGAAAAAAAGTGAGCGGTCGAGATCCCCAGCTGATTCCTTGAGAAGCAGAGTGAGGCTGGAACGACAAACGGATCCAAATCATACACAAGCAGAAAACCAAACAAAAGGTGTTCACTTTTACTTACACCGTGTCTTGGTTGCTGCTGCGCCGATGGGTCCCTTTTAGAAAGCTGTAGCAGAGCCGGATACGCCTTTGGAACAATACCGGATTTTTCAAAGATACTCCGCTGAAAGTTGCAGTTAACACAGAAGCCGGTCTGTGTAGGTAATGTTACGTCAGGTGGCGTGGAGTGGGAGGAGCAACGCGTTTCAGCCCGGTCAGGGCCTTTGTCAAGCTCCAGAAAGGTGTAATACAGGGCTTTTTAAACCTGTATTAGCTGTGCTCATTGGTTGGATATCGCAAATGGGAGTGCCTTATGCATAAGAGACATAATGGTAACAATTGCGCCATATACAGATTAATAATTAGTCACTGTGCAATATCGATACAATATATAATGTGATGATACAAGGAATAAAAATATAGGCATCTTAAACTTTATGCCATACGATAGTTAACATTTGGTTATATTAAAATTATTCTCTCTGTTACTGAGACCAAGTGACCCATAAAATGAGAAATATAGAATAAGTTTGGAATAAGTTTTCTTTCTTTGTGCAAGATGGTGACATACAGCACTGAACATCCAATCTGTTAAATAGAAAAAATAATAATAGCAATATATTAGTGCCATCAAAAATATATATTTTTTGGGGAATGGTGACATAGAAAATCCCTAAAAAAGTTTTTTTAAAAAATTCCATAAAAAATAGAAAATAATAAATAAATAATAAATAATAATTTTTTTCATAAAAAAGTGATTTCATAAGGAATAAAAAAGGTTATAAGAACAGAAAGTCTTAATCCCTAAGATAACACCCTATATCGAAGTCAATGTTTAAACCATTGGGTTGTAAAGTTTTTAAATTAAAAATCCAATTTGTTTCTTTTTTAATAAGCTGGGACTGTATGTTTCCGCCCCTCCAATTATTTTTAACTTTTTCTATTCCTAAGAACGAGAAGTATGCAAGATTGCCATTGTTACATGCCGCGAAATGTTTTGGCACTGGAAGGTCTTTATTCCTATCGGAGTCATGATTTTCGATTGACCATATGTGCTCACGTATACGGTCACGTAGCGGTCTTTCGGACTCGCCTATATACTGCTTGCCACAACGACACTGTATTAAATAAATAACAAATCTATCAGAGCACCTAATGGTATCCTTTATTTTATATGATTTTCCCGTGATGTTAGAGGTAAAATCCTTCTGTTTTTTAGAATGTTTACATGATTTACATGTTAAACAAGGAAAAAAGCCATTTATTTTTTTACCTGTTAAATCGATCTGTGATTGGGTTTTGTTTTTATATTTTTTATTTTCAGTGGGGGCCAAAATAGTTTTCAAATTACGGGCCTTTTTATAAACAATTTGTGGTTTAGATGGTAATATTGGACCTAGTTGTTCATCATTTTTAAGAATACCCCAGTGTTTATTTAATATTTTCTCAACTAGATATTTGTTACTGCAGTAGTCAGTAATAAATGGGATAAAAGTGTGGTCATTTTTTCTTTGTGGCTTTCTCTTAAGGGATCTTGTACTATTTTGTACTAGTTCTTGTCTGTTGACGTCTCTCACTTCCCCCTGTATTTTTTCTATCTTGTTTTTATCATAACCTCTCTCTAAAAAATTTTTTGTGAGTATATCTGATTGAGTTTCAAAATCTGACATGTTAGAACAGTTTTTTCTAACACGTAGAAATTGGCCTTTTGGAATATTTTCTATCCATCTTGGGTGATGGCAACTAGTGTAGTGAATATAACTGTTGGCATCTACACTTTTAAAGTGTATTTTGGATAGAATTTTATGGTTTTCATGGAATAGTTCTAAGTCTAAGAAACTTATCTTATGTCTACTTTTTTCACATGTGAATTTAAGATTTAGTTCATTATTGTTCATTGATGAAACAAATTCCTCTAGTAGCTGTTCGTTGCCTCTCCAAATAATGAGGATATCGTCTATGTAACGATTATATGACACCAGGTTTGCTCCAAATCTAGTGTTCACTAGGAACGACTCTTCCCAATGTCCCATAAACAAATTTGCATAACTTGGAGCAAACCTGGTGCCCATAGCCGTTCCTCTCTCTTGGTTGTAGAATTGGTGATTATAATTAAAAAAATTATGTGTCAAAATGAATTCAATTGATTTCAACAAAAATTCCCTTTGTTCACTCTTTATCGTATTATCATTATCTAAAAAGTGTTTGGTGGCTCGTAAGCCATCTGTATGATTGATGCAGGTGTATAGAGATGTAACATCACACGTGACAAGAAGAAAATCCTCTTGCCACGGGATGTTTTCTATTACTTTTAGTACGTCTGTGGAGTCTTTTAAGTAAGAATGGAGAGATCTAACATATTTTTGAAGAAAGATGTCTAAATATTCGGAAAGATTGGCTGTAAGCGACCCTATTCCCGATATAATGGGCCTGCCGGGTGGGTTTGTCAGGGATTTATGAATCTTGGGTAGACAATATAGTAATGGAATTTTTGGAAACTTGGGAAGCAAATAGTTCTTTTCTTTTGCATTAAGTATTCCCTTATCAGAGGCTTCATTCAACAGATTTATCAATTCATTAGTATATTTTTTAGTCAGATCACTGGATAATTTTTTATAGGTGTTTTCATCTTTAAGGATATTTTCACATATAGAGTAATAATCTATGGCATCCAGGACCACTATACCCCCACCCTTATCTGCAGGCTTTATTATTAGATCTTCACTTTCTAGTTCTTTAATAATTTTTAATTGTTTTTTACTTAGATTACTATGTGTTTTATTGATTTTATCTTCAGTGAGGTTTTCAATATCTCTTAATACTAATTTTTCAAACGTCTCTAGTATAGGGCCTTTATCTTGTTTGGGGTAAAAGGTTGATTTGTTCCTTAATTGGGTATGTATATACTCACTATCTTGAACCAGAGTGTTATCTGCTAATTTCTCTGCTCCAGATTTTAGGAACCATTTTTTAACTGTAAGTTTTCTTACGAATTTATGTGCGTCGATATAGGCGCTAAATTTGTTTACTTTGCAACTTGGTGCGAAAGAAAGACCCTTACTTAATATGTTTTCATGATCCTTACTCAATGATTTCTTACTTAAGTTAAAAATACCTAGATTTGTGTCTTTATTGCTCAAAACCTTGATTTTTTTGGATCTCCTAGCCCCTCCTCTCTTTCCTCTCTGTCTGACGCTCTTCTTTTTCTTACGTCTCTTTGGGGTAATGGACTTTGGAGTGTACTTTGGCCATGTCCTAAAAAAGACGAGGAAGTGGAGGGGTTAACATATTCTTCATCTCTAACATTTTGTAGTGGAGTGAATCTATTTGATAATCGACAATCGTTACTTAAATTCTGGTGAGAATTATGTTGAAAATTATGTCTATTGTCTGCCTGTACATCATATTCACTCCTATAGGAATGTCTCCTTTGTTGATTATAGAAGTGAGTATTTGTTTTTTGATAAGTATTGGCATTATCATTTCTATGATCATTGTGATTATAATAATTTACATGGTTTTGTCTAGGATTAGAATATTGTCCTTGTTCTCTATTTGGACCATTTGGACCATATGTGCTGTTATTAAAATTTCTTTCACTATTAGAATTTCTATAATTGGGCTTGAATCTGGGACCTTGTTCTCTTCCTGATTGATTAACAGCCCCTGAATCTCTAGCTTGGGAGAATGTATGTCCCTGTGCTGAATGACCATTAGTCCTATAATTTCTTTGACCATATCTAATCTGTTGGTTCTCATTTTGATTGATTACCTTATCTTTTATAGCATTATTTTTTTCATTATTAGTATGTCTCCATCTATGGGAAATATAATTGTCCCAATTTGGTTGATTAATATGTGTCAGGTAATCTTCTCTGTCTCTTTCAAATTTTCTAATTTTTACTTTCAGAATTTCTTCTTTGGTGTTTTTTAATAAATCTTTTATTTCTTTTTCTCTTTTAATATACTCCATGTTACTTTCAAATTCCTTTAATTGAATCTCCAATTCTTTTATCTCAGTTTCTAATCTTTTTAAGATTTCACCTCTATAGTCTTTTATTAAACGTAAAAGGTTAAAGGATGCCTGTTCTAGAATATCGTTCCATCTTTTTTTAAAGTTAATATCATCGATTTTGAAAGAGCATTCTTTTTTAATTCTAAGTCCACGTGGGACTCTTTTATTCTCTAGATATTTCTCAATGAAAATAAATTCGGTCCTGTGTTTCATTTCTAATATTAGCTTATCTTCTAAATCTTTCATTAGTTTACAAAGTGAATCAACATTCTCAGGAGTCACAATAATATCATTTGTAAAACTATTGTATATCCCTTTATATACTTCATCCCTATATTTGAAAAGGTTACTTTCAGACATGATCCTAGCAGCTGGGAAAACAGTGGGGTTTTGAGGAAAAAGTACAAAAATAAAGAAAAATGTTGCCCTGCGCTAAGGAAAAGGCACCAATAAACCAAGGGAAAAAAATGGAGACCCCTATCTCCACAACCAAAAACAGAAAATTTGTATTTTGAAAATCGTGTCCCAGATGGAACCAGATATTTCAAAAGACCTTGGCGCTGCAAAACATTGCAGCTGAAACTAGTGATTGGATAAACCGTGACAATAGTCAAATGTTTAAAATATGAAACCTTTGGCCTCAGTAATGAGATAACTTCAGTAATGAGATAACTTGTTTTAAAAGAATACAATGTGAATTTATTTATACAATATTAAACATAAATTAAAAAAGCTGATCAGCAAAAGAGCAATAAAATAATTGTAGCAATTAAATAGTAAGAATGTAGCAATCAAACTAACTTGACACAATATAGCAACACACAATATGGCACTATAGCAAATGTCAGTGTAGCATCAAAAATAAAAATAACAAAACAACCCTGGAGCTGATATGCGAAACAAATGTTGAAGGTCCGGAAAAAAAGTGAGCGGTCGAGATCCCCAGCTGATTCCTTGAGAAGCAGAGTGAGGCTGGAACGACAAACGGATCCAAATCATACACAAGCAGAAAACCAAACAAAAGGTGTTCACTTTTACTTACACCGTGTCTTGGTTGCTGCTGCGCCGATGGGTCCCTTTTAGCAAGCTGTAGCAGAGCCGGATACGCCTTTGGAACAATACCGGATTTTTCAAAGATACTCCGCTGAAAGTTGCAGTTAACACAGAAGCCGGTCTGTGTAGGTAATGTTACGTCAGGTGGCGTGGAGTGGGAGGAGCAACGCGTTTCAGCCCGGTCAGGGCCTTTGTCAAGCTCCAGAAAGGTGTAATACAGGGCTTTTTAAACCTGTATTAGCTGTGCTCATTGGTTGGATATCGCAAATGGGAGTGCCTTATGCATAAGAGACATAATGGTAACAATTGCGCCATATACAGATTAATAATTAGTCACTGTGCAATATCGATACAATATATAATGTGATGATACAAGGAATAAAAATATAGGCATCTTAAACTTTATGCCATACGATAGTTAACATTTGGTTATATTAAAATTATTCTCTCTGTTACTGAGACCAAGTGACCCATAAAATGAGAAATATAGAATAAGTTTGGAATAAGTTTTCTTTCTTTGTGCAAGATGGTGACATACAGCACTGAACATCCAATCTGTTAAATAGAAAAAATAATAATAGCAATATATTAGTGCCATCAAAAATATATATTTTTTGGGGAATGGTGACATAGAAAATCCCTAAAAAAGTTTTTTTAAAAAATTCCATAAAAAATAGAAAATAATAAATAAATAATAAATAATAATTTTTTTCATAAAAAAGTGATTTCATAAGGAATAAAAAAGGTTATAAGAACAGAAAGTCTTAATCCCTAAGATAACACCCTATATCGAAGTCAATGTTTAAACCATTGGGTTGTAAAGTTTTTAAATTAAAAATCCAATTTGTTTCTTTTTTAATAAGCTGGGACTGTATGTTTCCGCCCCTCCAATTATTTTTAACTTTTTCTATTCCTAAGAACGAGAAGTATGCAAGATTGCCATTGTTACATGCCGCGAAATGTTTTGGCACTGGAAGGTCTTTATTCCTATCGGAGTCATGATTTTCGATTGACCATATGTGCTCACGTATACGGTCACGTAGCGGTCTTTCGGACTCGCCTATATACTGCTTGCCACAACGACACTGTATTAAATAAATAACAAATCTATCAGAGCACCTAATGGTATCCTTTATTTTATATGATTTTCCCGTGATGTTAGAGGTAAAATCCTTCTGTTTTTTAGAATGTTTACATGATTTACATGTTAAACAAGGAAAAAAGCCATTTATTTTTTTACCTGTTAAATCGATCTGTGATTGGGTTTTGTTTTTATATTTTTTATTTTCAGTGGGGGCCAAAATAGTTTTCAAATTACGGGCCTTTTTATAAACAATTTGTGGTTTAGATGGTAATATTGGACCTAGTTGTTCATCATTTTTAAGAATACCCCAGTGTTTATTTAATATTTTCTCAACTAGATATTTGTTACTGCAGTAGTCAGTAATAAATGGGATAAAAGTGTGGTCATTTTTTCTTTGTGGCTTTCTCTTAAGGGATCTTGTACTATTTTGTACTAGTTCTTGTCTGTTGACGTCTCTCACTTCCCCCCGTATTTTTTCTATCTTGTTTTTATCATAACCTCTCTCTAAAAAATTTTTTGTGAGTATATCTGATTGAGTTTCAAAATCTGACATGTTAGAACAGTTTTTTCTAACACGTAGAAATTGGCCTTTTGGAATATTTTCTATCCATCTTGGGTGATGGCAACTAGTGTAGTGAATATAACTGTTGGCATCTACACTTTTAAAGTGTATTTTGGATAGAATTTTATGGTTTTCATGGAATAGTTCTAAGTCTAAGAAACTTATCTTATGTCTACTTTTTTCACATGTGAATTTAAGATTTAGTTCATTATTGTTCATTGATGAAACAAATTCCTCTAGTAGCTGTTCGTTGCCTCTCCAAATAATGAGGATATCGTCTATGTAACGATTATATGACACCAGGTTTGCTCCAAATCTAGTGTTCACTAGGAACGACTCTTCCCAATGTCCCATAAACAAATTTGCATAACTTGGAGCAAACCTGGTGCCCATAGCCGTTCCTCTCTCTTGGTTGTAGAATTGGTGATTATAATTAAAAAAATTATGTGTCAAAATGAATTCAATTGATTTCAACAAAAATTCCCTTTGTTCACTCTTTATCGTATTATCATTATCTAAAAAGTGTTTGGTGGCTCGTAAGCCATCTGTATGATTGATGCAGGTGTATAGAGATGTAACATCACACGTGACAAGAAGAAAATCCTCTTGCCACGGGATGTTTTCTATTACTTTTAGTACGTCTGTGGAGTCTTTTAAGTAAGAATGGAGAGATCTAACATATTTTTGAAGAAAGATGTCTAAATATTGGCTGTAAGCGACCCTATTCCCGATATAATGGGCCTGCCGGGTGGGTTTGTCAGGGATTTATGAATCTTGGGTAGACAATATAGTAATGGAATTTTTGGAAACTTGGGAAGCAAATAGTTCTTTTCTTTTGCATTAAGTATTCCCTTATCAGAGGCTTCATTCAACAGATTTATCAATTCATTAGTATATTTTTTAGTCGGATCACTGGATAATTTTTTATAGGTGTTTTCATCTTTAAGGATATTTTCACATATAGAGTAATAATCTATGGCATCCATGACCACTATACCCCCACCCTTATCTGCGGGCTTTATTATTAGATCTTCACTTTCTAGTTCTTTAATAATTTTTAATTGTTTTTTACTTAGATTACTATGTGTTTTATTGATTTTATCTTCAGTGAGGTTTTCAATATCTCTTAATACTAATTTTTCAAACGTCTCTAGTATAGGGCCTTTATCTTGTTTGGGGTAAAAGGTTGATTTGTTCCTTAATTGGGTATGTATATACTCACTATCTTGAACCAGAGTGTTATCTGCTAATTTCTCTGCTCCAGATTTTAGGAACCATTTTTTAACTGTAGTTTCAGCTGCAATGTTTTGCAGCGCCAAGGTCTTTTGAAATATCTGGTTCCATCTGGGACACGATTTTCAAAATACAAATTTTCTGTTTTTGGTTGTGGAGATAGGGGTCTCCATTTTTTTCCCTTGGTTTATTGGTGCCTTTTCCTTAGCGCAGGGCAACATTTTTCTTTATTTTTGTACTGTTTCCTCAAAACCCCACTGTTTTCCCAGCTGCTAGGATCATGTCTGAAAGTAACCTTTTCAAATATAGGGATGAAGTATATAAAGGGATATACAATATTTTTACAAATGATATTATTGTGACTCCTGAGAATGTTGATTCACTTTGTAAACTAATGAAAGATTTAGAAGATAAGCTAATATTAGAAATGAAACACAGGACCGAATTTATTTTCATTGAGAAATATCTAGAGAATAAAAGAGTCCCACGTGGACTTAGAATTAAAAAAGAATGCTCTTTCAAAATCGATGATATTAACTTTAAAAAAAGATGGAACGATATTCTAGAACAGGCATCCTTTAACCTTTTACGTTTAATAAAAGACTATAGAGGTGAAATCTTAAAAAGATTAGAAACTGAGATAAAAGAATTGGAGATTCAATTAAAGGAATTTGAAAGTAACATGGAGTATATTAAAAGAGAAAAAGAAATAAAAGATTTATTAAAAAACACCAAAGAAGAAATTCTGAAAGTAAAAATTAGAAAATTTGAAAGAGACAGAGAAGATTACCTGACACATATTAATCAACCAAATTGGGACAATTATATTTCCCATAGATGGAGACATACTAATAATGAAAAAAATAATGCTATAAAAGATAAGGTAATCAATCAAAATGAGAACCAACAGATTAGATATGGTCAAAGAAATTATAGGACTAATGGTCATTCAGCACAGGGACATACATTCTCCCAAGCTAGAGATTCAGGGGCTGTTAATCAATCAGGAAGAGAACAAGGTCCCAGATTCAAGCCCAATTATAGAAATTCTAATAGTGAAAGAAATTTTAATAACAGCACATATGGTCCAAATGGTCCAAATAGAGAACAAGGACAATATTCTAATCCTAGACAAAACCATGTAAATTATTATAATCACAATGATCATAGAAATGATAATGCCAATACTTATCAAAAAACAAATACTCACTTCTATAATCAACAACGGAGACATTCCTATAGGAGTGAATATGATGTACAGGCAGACAATAGACATAATTTTCAACATAATTCTCACCAGAATTTAAGTAACGATTGTAGATTATCAAATAGATTCACTCCACTACAAAATGTTAGAGATGAAGAATATGTTAACCCCTCCACTTCCTCGTCTTTTTTAGGACATGGCCAAAGTACACTCCAAAGTCCATTACCCCAAAGAGACGTAAGAAAAAGAAGAGCGTCAGACAGAGAGGAAAGAGAGGAGGGGCTAGGAGATCCAAAAAAATCAAGGTTTTGAGCAATAAAGACACAAATCTAGGTATTTTTAACTTAAGTAAGAAATCATTGAGTAAGGATCATGAAAACATATTAAGTAAGGGTCTTTCTTTCGCACCAAGTTGCAAAGTAAACAAATTTAGCGCCTATATCGACGCACATAAATTCGTAAGAAAACTTACAGTTAAAAAATGGTTCCTAAAATCTGGAGCAGAGAAATTAGCAGATAACACTCTGGTTCAAGATAGTGAGTATATACATACCCAATTAAGGAACAAATCAACCTTTTACCTCAAACAAGATAAAGGCCCTATACTAGAGACGTTTGAAAAATTAGTATTAAGAGATATTGAAAACCTCACTGAAGATAAAATCAATAAAACACATAGTAATCTAAGTAAAAAACAATTAAAAATTATTAAAGAACTAGAAAGTGAAGATCTAATAATAAAGCCCGCAGATAAGGGTGGGGGTATAGTGGTCCTGCATGCCATAGATTATTACTCTATATGTGAAAATATCCTTAAAGATGAAAACACCTATAAAAAATTATCCAGTGATCCGACTAAAAAATATACTAATGAATTGATAAATCTGTTGAATGAAGCCTCTGATAAGGGAATACTTAATGCAAAAGAAAAGAACTATTTGCTTCCCAAGTTTCCAAAAATTCCATTACTATATTGTCTACCCAAGATTCATAAATCCCTGACAAACCCACCCGGCAGGCCCATTATATCGGGAATAGGGTCGCTTACAGCCAATCTTTCCGAATATTTAGACATCTTTCTTCAAAAATATGTTAGATCTCTCCATTCTTACTTAAAAGACTCCACAGACGTACTAAAAGTAATAGAAAACATCCCGTGGCAAGAGGATTTTCTTCTTGTCACGTGTGATGTTACATCTCTATACACCTGCATCAATCATACAGATGGCTTACGAGCCACCAAACACTTTTTAGATAATGATAATACGATAAAGAGTGAACAAAGGGAATTTTTGTTGAAATCAATGTAATTCATTTTGACACATAATTTTTTTAATTATAATCACCAATTCTACAACCAAGAGAGAGGAACGGCTATGGGCACCAGGTTTGCTCCAAGTTATGCAAATTTGTTTATGGGACATTGGGAAGAGTCGTTCCTAGTGAACACTAGATTTGGAGCAAACCTGGTGTCATATAATCTTTACATAGACGATATCCTCATTATTTGGAGAGGCAACGAACAGCTACTAGAGGAATTTGTTTCATCAATGAACAATAATGAACTAAATCTTAAATTCACATGTGAAAAAAGTAGACATAAGATAAGTTTCTTAGACTTAGAACTATTCCATGAAAACCATAAAATTCTATCCAAAATACACTTTAAAAGTGTAGATGCCAACAGTTATATTCACTACACTAGTTGCCATCACCCAAGATGGATAGAAAATATTCCAAAAGGCCAATTTCTACGTGTTAGAAAAAACTGTTCTAACATGTCAGATTTTGAAACTCAATCAGATATACTCACAAAAAATTTTTTAGAGAGAGGTTATGATAAAAACAAGATAGAAAAAATACGGGGGGAAGTGAGAGACGTCAACAGACAAGAACTAGTACAAAATAGTACAAGATCCCTTAAGAGAAAGCCACAAAGAAAAAATGACCACACTTTTATCCCATTTATTACTGACTACTGCAGTAACAAATATCTAGTTGAGAAAATATTAAATAAACACTGGGGTATTCTTAAAAATGATGAACAACTAGGTCCAATATTACCATCTAAACCACAAATTGTTTATAAAAAGGCCCGTAATTTGAAAACTATTTTGGCCCCCACTGAAAATAAAAAATATAAAAACAAAACCCAATCACAGATCGATTTAACAGGTAAAAAAATAAATGGCTTTTTTCCTTGTTTAACATGTAAATCATGTAAACATTCTAAAAAACAGAAGGATTTTACCTCTAACATCACGGGAAAATCATATAAAATAAAGGATACCATTAGGTGCTCTGATAGATTTGTTATTTATTTAATACAGTGTCGTTGTGGCAAGCAGTATATAGGCGAGTCCGAAAGACCGCTACGTGACCGTATACGTGAGCACATATGGTCAATCGAAAATCATGACTCCGATAGGAATAAAGACCTTCCAGTGCCAAAACATTTCGCGGCATGTAACAATGGCAATCTTGCATACTTCTCGTTCTTAGGAATAGAAAAAGTTAAAAATAATTGGAGGGGTGGAAACATACAGTCCCAGCTTATTAAAAAAGAAACAAATTGGATTTTTAATTTAAAAACTTTACAACCCAATGGTTTAAACATTGACTTCGATATAGGGTGTTATCTTAGGGATTAAGACTTTCTGTTCTTATAACCTTTTTTATTCCTTATGAAATCACTTTTTTATGAAAAAAATTATTATTTATTATTTATTTATTATTTTCTATTTTTTATGGAATTTTTTAAAAAAACTTTTTTAGGGATTTTCTATGTCACCATTCCCCAAAAAATATATATTTTTGATGGCACTAATATATTGCTATTATTATTTTTTCTATTTAACAGATTGGATGTTCAGTGCTGTATGTCACCATCTTGCACAAATAAAGAAAACTTATTCCAAACTTATTCTATATTTCTCATTTTATGGGTCACTTGGTCTCAGTAACAGAGAGAATAATTTTAATATAACCAAATTATCGTATGGCATAAAGTTTAAGATGCCTATATTTTTATTCCTTGTATCATCACATTATATATTGTATCGATATTGCACAGTGACTAATTATTAATCTGTATATGGCGCAATTGTTACCATTATGTCTCTTATGCATAAGGCACTCCCATTTGCGATATCCAACCAATGAGCACAGCTAATACAGGTTTAAAAAGCCCTGTATTACACCTTTCTGGAGCTTGACAAAGGCCCTGACCGGGCTGAAACGCGTTGCTCCTCCCACTCCACGCCACCTGACGTAACATTACCTACACAGACCGGCTTCTGTGTTAACTGCAACTTTCAGCGGAGTATCTTTGAAAAATCCGGTATTGTTCCAAAGGCGTATCCGGCTCTGCTACAGCTTGCTAAAAGGGACCCATCAGCGCAGCAGCAACCAAGACACGGTGTAAGTAAAAGTGAACACCTTTTGTTTGGTTTTCTGCTTGTGTATGATTTGGATCCGTTTGTCGTTCCAGCCTCACTCTGCTTCTCAAGGAATCAGCTGGGGATCTCGACCGCTCACTTTTTTTCCGGACCTTCAACATTTGTTTCGCATATCAGCTCCAGGGTTGTTTTGTTATTTTTATTTTTGATGCTACACTGACATTTGCTATAGTGCCATATTGTGTGTTCCTATATTGTGTCAAGTTAGTTTGATTGCTACATTCTTACTATTTAATTGCTACAATTATTTTATTGCTCTTTTGCTGATCAGCTTTTTTAATTTATGTTTAATATTGTATAAATAAATTCACATTGTATTCTTTTAAAACAAGTTATCTCATTACTGAAGTTATCTCATTACTGAGGCCAAAGGTTTCATATTTTAAACATTTGACTATTGTCACGGTTTATCCAATCACTAGTTTCAGCTGCAATGTTTTGCAGCGCCAAGGTCTTTTGAAATATCTGGTTCCATCTGGGACACGATTTTCAAAATACAAATTTTCTGTTTTTGGTTGTGGAGATAGGGGTCTCCATTTTTTTCCCTTGGTTTATTGGTGCCTTTTCCTTAGCGCAGGGCAACATTTTTCTTTATTTTTGTCAATGTGTCTGAAGCAAAGTGCAGGCTACTCCCACTAGCACGCCTCGCTAACTCCCCTTAAATTCCTATTTCGATGTCACACCTAAGCTACACTCCCACTGCTCTGATGGGCAGCATTTTAAATATATATGTATATTATTATTTACATATATATTTATGTGTTAATACGTGTATATGCATATACAGTATATACAGGGCCACCACTAGAAATTTTGGGGCCCCTGACATAACCATTGATCAGGCCCCCCCTCTCCTTTGACCTGTGCAATTTTTGACCAAGTGACTAAAACGTATATGCACTTTATTCTTAAGTGTCTATTTAAACATGGAAATGTTGTAAAGGTAGTAACACAGACACACATACTCATACACTGAAACACTCACACATAAGGATTCACATATAGACACTCTAGCAGACACGCAAAGAAACACACTCAGACACAGACACCCAAACAGACACTCAGCACTTGTTTACATTGACCTGACAAGTAATGAGGTAAACTACAGTTTTGTAAAAAAAGGAGATTTAGAAAACAAAATATGGAGTTCTGATTATCTTTTTGTAAAGGATGATGCCAACTAAATGATGACAACAGCATGCAGTGGCTGAAAGGAAGGGCCCTGAACTACCTAAACAATAATTTAAAGGTTAAATGGTGGATTGGTGACTTCCGGAAAGGTCTCATTAGTCTCAAAGTCTGTAGAAAGATGTGAATAATCAGTAGTTAGGTCAAAATGTCCTAAAAAGGAACAGACAATGGACACACACACACACAAACTCAAACTTGCTCATACACCCAAGGAAACACCGACAGAGACAGCCTCAGAAAACACACAAAGACATATACACACACACAGAGACACCCACAGAAAACACACAAAGACATACACACACAGAGAGACAACCACATAAATCACAGAAAGACATACATACACACACCCTCACTGAGACATCCACAGAAAACACACAATGACATACACACACCCTTACAGAGACACCCACAGAAAACACACACCCTAACAGAGACATCCACAGAAAACACAGACATACATACATACATACATACACACACACACCCTCACAGAGACATCCACAGAAAACACAGACATACACACCCACCCTCACAGAGGCATCCAGAGAAAATACACAAAGACAAACATACACACACCCTCACAGAGACACCAATAGAAAAAGCTCAAAGACATATGCACACACCCTCACAGACATCCACAGAAAATGCACAAAGACATAAACACCCACCCTCACAGAGAGACCCACAGCAAAAAAATACATACACACTCATAGAGACAAAAACCGAAGCACAAAGACATAAACACAGACACCCACAGAAACACTCACAGGAGGAAACATTTATGCACCTTGCATCCCCTAAATCAACAGTGTGTGACATGCATGATAAAAAAAATTGCAGAAATTAAGAGATCACTTTTTAAAGAATCATATTTGTAAATGTGCAAACAAAAATAATTCTTTGAATTCAAAATTGTACATTAATGATCTGGGTTAATGATCTGGGTAGATGGCTAGATGAAGAAAAGTACTTTTAAAAGGTTGACATATGTATGTTGATTTCTCTCCATTTTCCCCAACCAAGAGAACCACTTCAAATATAGTGTATAAATGTTCCCATCTGTCAGCTGTACTTATGGATTGTTAAAATGCAGTACTCTATATTGTCTTGGTGAAACCATAAGCTTTGGTACTCATACCATTAGATCTGGTTAAATGCAGGATTTAGGCTTGTTGGTATGTATTTCAAAATTAAGTCAGCTGTAGTGTAAACTGAACAGTTTAAAATTAACCTGTCTCATTTCAAACACTGAGCAATCTTAGTCTGAGAGTATAACATGTTATGCAGATGTAAAAATCTTAGATAAAATGCCTCCTTGCATCTGGAAAGTCCTTGCATAAAGGGGAAGTAAACTGGAATTTAATATATATATATATATATATATATATATATATATATATATATATATATATATATATATATTTAAAAAATGCATATCTGCCAAAAGTGCACCTACCATTTGAGTATTGTGTAAATACACTGCTGCTAAAAAAATGTGTTTTTATGGACCCCTGGCCCCAACATACAACTACTACCACACTGAAGTTACAATCAGAAATTGCACAAAGAAATAAAAAACATTTGCTAAGTAAGTCCTACCTCCTCTGCAAATTAAAGTGATCTGCCGTCTGACTCAGGCACAGACTGTACAAACAAAGTGCCAAGTCTGTCTCACACTGTGCTTAGTGGTTTAGTGCACACTCAGAAATCCTCTCAAATGCTAATACTTTACTCCTTGTAATAACATTTCCCATGCTCAATTAGCACTGTGCTGTAGTACCCACTGGTGGCTGCCAAAATGTAAAAAAAAAAAAGGTTTTTTTTTAGTACTTGCCTCATGTCACCCCCTGATGGCGGCCCTGAGTATATATATGTCTGTGTGTGTGTGTGTATGTATGTATATATATATATATATATATATACAAATGCAACTTAAAAAGAAAGGATTGAACATATATCTAAGTCAATCAAAGCGGGACACTGGCTGCACCAAAGGTCTATCAAAAGCTTTTATTATCATGAGACTCAAACAGTTTTAACAGGCTGTCTACCCTCCACCCTATTCCTACAACCTAATGAATTACATAAACATTAGAACAAGCCGGCCGGCTGACAAGCCAAAATGCAACAGTAACAAAATATTTCAGCTGTGATGTTATGCGACCATAAAAATATGAACTGTGTGTCAAAGTTGACTTCCATATAGTCCATTTAAATTTACACGGGGCCGCAAAAATTGCAAGTGTCCTACTTGTTAAAGGATATTAAAAGTCCAGGCACTTAGTGTTTAGAACACGCTCTGGTAAGTGTAATTCCTTCAGGTATCAATGCAATATGGTAACACCTTTCTGCTGTGCTCATTCATGCTGTGCATATGACTGGCTCCATCGGCAACTGAATCATTAGAATAAACAACGCACTATGTACCATGGCAGGACAGACCAGGCCGTCCACCGCAAGACTATCCAGCCTTATAAACAAATAATCTCAGCTGTACCTGCTTTCCAGTTGGATCAACCTGAAATGTTCATTGTTTGCTTTCGGCTTCTTCACTTGCTCACCGCCATGTACGCTTCAGCGTTGTTTATACGAATTCAAATTTCGCTGGCTTGTTCACAGCTGTTCACCTCCTGTGCATGCTCAATCATGACGCGTTTCTCCCCTCCCACATAGGGCTGAGTGTCGGGGCCTCATCAGATGTATTGATTGAGGGGTGTGTATAAGCTTTTATACTCTCATTGGCTCAAAAATCCACCCCTTTAACAGAATTCGCTTACTTGACAGCTGATTTTCAACAACTCTTATTCACTACGGTTTGAAATTGCACAGTGTCGGAACTGATCATTACTATATACACTATTTTTAATTACCACATCATGGCTTTCATATGCATAGAATTGTCTTGCAGCTTCACATTAGAGAATCGGTATTAAAAACATTGTTTGTTATTTGAACTTAGCTCATTTAGATATATAATCTGGTTAAGAACACTCTTTTTTACAGACCAGACCACATAAATCTAGACTTTCCTCTAGGAAACATAAATCTTTACTCTTATGATAACCATAGTAGTAAATATTTTACACATCTTATATCAACATAAATATTAAGGTTTATCATCATGTCGACATATATTTTAACGATATGTATTTGGAAATTTTGTAAGGTGTATCGCTGTGGATGTAAAGATATCTTATCTATATGACAGTGTGATCCTGTGCACTTCTAGCAACATACATTTAAAGGGATTTTTTTACGTCAAGAGATAGTTATCACAGCAAAAATGCATACTCTATCTTTTCATTTAGGCCCATTGGGCTTAATGTGTTTAATCTAAAGATCCACCTTGATTCATGCTGCAAAATGATTCTATCAAGATGACCTCCTCGCTTATTTTGTTTTAAGCACTCAATGCCCATAATTTGCAGTTTGTTGTGATCTGAGTTATGAAAAGACTTAAAATGTCTTGCAACTGGGCTGTCCATGTCCTCATTTTTAATATTGTCTCTATATTCTCGTATTCTGCTTTTCAGCTCTCTGGTGGTCTTACCTACATAGAACTTGGGACATGGACAGTTCAGTAAATATATGACATTTTTGGAAGTGCATGTAATTCTTTCCCTCACATTATATGCCTTGCTTCCTGTTTGGGTACTAAAAGTATTAGATCTCTTCATATATGTGCAATAGACGCAATGTCCACATGGAGCGCTACCTCCCCTGTGTTGTCTGACTGTTAACCAGTTTTTAGTCTCTTCCTTTTTAAATTCGCTGTGAACTAACATGTCTTTGATGCTAGGAGCTCTCCTGGCTGTCAGTAGCGGGTACTCTGATATGCACCCTTGGAGTGACGTATCATTGGATAATATATGCCAATGGCTATTGAGAATGTGCTTCAATTTGTTCCAGGGTGAGTTGTACTTTGTAATTAATCTCACCTGTGTATCACTATTGTTTTTCTTTTTTGAATAAAGAAGGTCACTTCTACATGTCATCCTTGCTCTTACCCAGGCCTTTCTGATTATATTACGTGAGTATCCTCTAGATAAAAATCTGTCAGCCATTATTTGTGCTTGTTCTTCAAACACCTTTGGTGAAGAGCAGCATCTCTTCAACCTTAAAAATTGGCCTATGGGGACACCTTTTTTTTGGGGCTCAGGGTGATGGCTACTTGCTTCCAATAAACTATTGGTTGCTGTTTTTTTTCGATAGATGTTTGTATGAAGTGTATTGTTTTGCTTAAAAATTTCTAAGTCAAGAAAAATAGCACTGTCAGGACTAATGTTATATGTGAGAAACAGATTTAAATCATTTTTTTTAAGAATCTTTACAAAATTGTGAACAGACCCTTCATCTCAGAGGATTAAGATGTCGTCCACGAACCTGAGCCAAAGCAGAATGTGCTTATCGACCCACTCAGAAAGTTCGTGGAAGACATACTTTGTCTCCCAATAGCCTAGGTGCAAACATGCGTACGTCGGAGCGCATGTTGCACCCATGGCTGTTCCTCTCAACTGCCTGAATAGTCTGCCATCAAAAGAAAAAATGTTGTTCCTTAGAACAAATTCTAATAGGCATAGAATCCATTCTGTGTTGTCCCTGTATTCATCCCCCCTCAATTCCAAAAAATATCTGGCTGCATTTAAGCCTGCTTGATGAGGGATGGAGGAGTACAGGGACTCTACGTCGAGAGTCACCAGTAGCAAGTCTTGATCAACTATGATTTTATCAAGCTTTTTTAAAACATCACTTGTGTCACTAATGTAGGACGACAGGGATTCGAGAAAGGGTCTCAGGAAGTAATCAACGTATCTACTGATACCCTCGGTGGGTCCACCGATGCCCGAAATAATTGGGCGACCAGGTGGACATTTTAAGTTTTTATGCACCTTGGGTATACAGTAGAACGTTGGTAAAATTGGATAGGGGTTAACCAGCGACTGATGTTCCTTTATATTGATTAAACCTTCCCTTCTTGCTTTATTTAAGAGAAAGATTAGTTCATTACATGACCTGTCATAGTCTTGATAAGTTACTTTTTCATATTGTTCTTGTACTGACAGCTGTCTATTTACCTCCTTTACGTAGGCATCTTGATCTTGGATGACAATATTGCCACCCTTATCCGATGGCTTGAACACCAAATCTTTCCTTTTTACAAGATCTTGCAGGGCTTTTCTTTCGCTTTTATTTAAATTATCACTAACTACCCCGGTGACACCAATCTTATTGATATCTGCTTCTACAGATTTTACAAAGGTTTGTATGCTGGGAGACAGGGACAATTGAGGCATAAACTTTGATTTCGGTTTAAAACCAGTTTTCATTGGATATTCTTTTTGTGCCTGTTCATTGTCCTGGTCTCCCAGCAAAGAAACTAGATCCTCTAAGGCTGACATGTCTTCTTCAGAAAAGTTAGGGTCTTTAGTCCCCTTATGCTTCCACATCTTTTTCAGAAGAATTTTCCTCTGCGTTGTTTATTCTAATGATTCAGTTGCCGATGGAGCCAGTCATATGCACAGCATGAATGAGCACAGCAGAAAGGTGTTACCATATTGCATTGATACCTGAAGGAATTACACTTACCAGAGCGTGTTCTAAACACTAAGTGCCTGGACTTTTAATATCCTTTAACAAGTAGGACACTTGCAATTTTTGGGGTCCCGTGTAAATTTAAATGGACTATATGGAAGTCGACTTTGACACACAGTTCATATTTTTATGGTCGCATAACATCACAGCTGAAATATTTTGTTACTGTTGCATTTTGGCTTGTCAGCCGGCCGGCTTGTTCTAATGTTTATGTAATTCATTAGGTTGTAGTTGCACGGTTTTAGGAATAGGGTGGAGGGTAGACGGCCTGTTAAAACTGTTTGATAATAAAAGCTTTTGATAGACCTTTGGTGCAGCCAGTGTCCCGCTTTGATTGACTTAGATATATGTTCAATCCTTTCTTTTTAAGTTGCATTTGTATATTAATTGGGACAGCTAGCATGGTCTAAAAGCAATGGAAAGTTGAGCTATTTGTGCACCACCACACATTTATATTTTTACTTATATATATATATATATATATATATATATATATATACACAGTGTATTTTTTTTATTTTAGTTCTTGCCTCATGGGGCCTCCCTGGCCAATTGGGCCCCTGACAGGAGCCACCCCTGTCACCCCCTGGTGGCGGCCCTGAGTATATATATGTCTGTGTGTGTGTATGTATGTATATATATATATATATATACACAGTATATATATACACAGTATATATATATATATATATATATATATATACTGTATGTATGTATGTGTGTATATATATATATATTTAAATACATATATATTATAGCCCTTTCCAGTCATATACCAAACACTTTGTTTATAATTTCTGTGAATAATTTTTATCAGATAGTGTTTATATGAGCGTAACTGTTTATTTTAATGTATTTGGAAAAACTGTATTTCAACTCCTTATCCTTTATATGAGGTCTTCAGTCACGCTAACCCAATGAGCATAAAATGCGATTGTGAATGCAAATTCGCATTTCAACTTGTAACATGAGCACAAGTTAGCGTGGCGCAATAATTCTGTATAGTGCGCCACTGGTAATCTATCCCTTATTGTGTGCACAGAGCTTTTGCAATGCTGCACTTAATTGCTGATATATTCTGTGCATATATAAAATATCGGCTGTGTTAGTAAAATGTTTGTGTTGCGGCACAGGTGCTATTATACACGGTACAAATGATTCAGATAGAGCAGCAATTTGAAACAACTTAATTTACTTCTATTAGCAATTTTCTTCATTCTCTTGGTATCTTTTGTTAATACGCAGAAATGTAAGCTTAGGAGCCAGTCCATTTCTAGAGCACTATATGGCAGCAGTTTTACAACAATGTTAACCTTTTGCAAGCGCACTAGAGGGCAGCACTATTTCCTGCCGTGTAGTGCGCCAGACGTCTACCTAAATATCTCTTCGACACAAAATATCATGGGAACAAAGCAAATTTGATCATTGAAGTAAATTGGAGACTGTTTAAAAAAAAATTCTATCTGAAGCACAAATTTGTGTTAAGTTTCATATCCCTTTAATATAGAACACGGTGGTACAGCGCAGTCGCATTGTGTATAAAATAATATGTGAGATTAACTATCAGTATCTTCCTTCTGTCTGCAGAAACACAGCAAACAGTTAACTCACATATGGGTGGGTTTAGCTCATTTAAAGATAAGTAAATAAAAACAAAACAATTCCTGGAAATATAGGCAACTCATTCAGTTTATTAAATAGCTAAATGTACTGGAATGGTTTAAATAATATCTCCAAAAATCTCCCAAGCTGCACAGTCATTAAATAAATACATACGTAAAGAAACAGCCCTTCAGGCTCAGTGCATCACACTGTGAGACGGTTACTGTCTCGTTACCCTGCACATGACATCTGTCTGACCTGCAGGAGCAATAGGGAAATGACTTCTGATCAGCACAACTGGATATTAGCAACAGACAGTTCTTCCAGCATTTATGGCTCATTACAGCTCCCCTTTGTCAGGATAAAGAGTTAAACTTCTTCTGCACTGTGTTTAATACAGCCAGGGTCACTTCACATCCCTGATATAGGCAAAAACAAGCAGTCACTAGTGCTTACCCTGGTAAAAGCAGCAAATTTGTTTCTGCTGATCAGCGCTTCAGTCACATCATGAGCCACTAACAGATGCTGCTTGTGTACACGCACAAACAGACTCAGCTGACTGTGCTCTATGTTACTGAACATTAACACAAACACACAGGCCTGACTCTGCTCTATGTTACTGAACATCAGCACAAACACACAGGTCGCCTGACTCTGCTCTATGTTACTGGACATCAGCACAAACACACAGGTCGCCTGACTCTGCTCTATGTTACTGGACATTAGCACAAACACACAGGTCGCCTGACTCTGCTCTATGTTACTGGACATTAGCACAAACACACAGGTCGCCTGACTCTGCTCTATGTTACTGGACATTAGCACAAACACACAGGTCGCTTGACTCTGCTCTATGTTACTGGACATCAGCACAAACACACAGGTCGCCTGACTCTGCTCTATGTTACTGAACATTAGCACAAACACACAGGTCGCCTGACTCTGCTCTATGTTACTGAACATTAGCACAAACACACAGGTCGCCTGACTCTGCTCTATGTTACTGGACATCAGCACAAACACACAGGTCGCCTGACTCTGCTCTATGTTACTGAACATCAGCACAAACACACAGGTCGCCTGACTCTGCTCTATGTTACTGGACATTAGCACAAACACACAGGTCGCCTGACTCTGCTCTATGTTACTGGACATCAGCACAAACACACAGGTCGCCTGACTCTGCTCTATGTTACTGGACATCAGCACAAACACACAGGCCTGACTCTGCTCTATGTTACTGAACATTAGCACAAACACACAGGTCGCCTGACTCTGCTCTATGTTACTGGACATCAGCACAAACACACAGGCCTGACTCTGCTCTATGTTACTGAACATTAGCACAAACACACAGGTCGCCTGACTCTGCTCTATGTTACTGGACATCAGCACAAACACACAGGTCGTTTGACTCTGCTCTATGTTAACGCAATGCCGTGAGTTCCTTTATAATATGATCCACTTGTATATTTACAAGGTCTGCAGATCAGAATATCATTGTAGCAATAAACTGTAAGCTTCATACATCACAGTGTTCCATTACACAAGCAGAAAACAAGGATTCTCATAATATAGCTACATTATCAGCTTATTACCAGGGCCTGCTACTGTGTAAAAAGATTATATAAGTCTCACTATCTAGCTAGACTGTAAGCTCTTAGGTACAGTGCCCTAGTACACTGCTAGACAGCACTCTACTGGGGACAGAACTTCCCTTTATATATACAGATTGTAAGCTCCTGTGCACATGATCTGTATTTATACAAGACTGTAAACTCTTTCATCTGTCATTATACAACACTTTACTGTGGAACATTTGGGATTCAATTTTGAGCAATCTAGTGTTTATTTCCATTAACAATCAAATATGAAATGTAATTTGATTTAAAAGAACACTGGAAGTATTTACAGGAATATGTTAGTTTTAAGTATGACACTATACTTTTGTTACATTCGTCTTACTGATGTTATATTCACACAACAAAATGTTACATTTTTCTACTGACAAACTATAACAAACATTTGCTCTTCAGCTCTAGTGTCACAAAAGAGACATCTGCCCATACCTAGCCTGACCATGACTGTCCCTGTGAGTCGCGAGCTGTTACCTATGGAAACTAAAGGAGTCTCGCTACCGTATTCTTTTTTTCAGCTTAGTAACTATGAGACAAAGCTGTCACCATAAAGACCACATGGGGTAAATTTATTAAATGTCGAGCAGGCTTGATTTGCTATAGCGAATCATGTCCGCTCGACATCACTAAATGCCAACAGCATATGCGGTCAGCATTTTTCATTGCACAAGCATTTCTAGTAAACCTCCCCTGCTCACTGGCCGCCAATCAGCCACTAGCAGGGCCTGTCAATCATCATGATTGTATTGGATGGGGATGATTTCAATCCGCGACCTAAAAGGTAGCGGATAGGTTAAAGGGACACTGAACCCAGTTTTTTTCTTTAAAGATTCAGACAGAGCAGCAATTTAAAGCAACTTTCTAATTTACTCCTATTATCAATTTTTCTTCATTCTCTTGCTATCTTTATTTGAAAAGCAAGAATGTAAGCTTAGAAGCCGGCCCCATTTTTTGTTCACAACCTGGGTTGTGCTTGCTGATTGGTGGCTAAATTCAACCACCAATAAACAAGTGCTGCCCAGTGTCTGAACCAAAAAATGTCTGGCTCCTTAGCTTAGATGACTTCTTTTTCAAATAAAGATAGCAAGAGAACGAAGAAAAATTGTTAATAGGAGTAAATTAGAAAGTTGCTTAAAGTTGCATGCTCTATCTGAACCATGAAAGAAAAAGTTTGGGTTTAGTGTCTCTGTAATAAGCAGCGATCTTATGACCGCTGCTTCTTAACTTCCGTTTCAGGTGAGCATGAAATGTTGGGGCTTGGAAGTTTAATAAAAGGAGCTCCATGAGATTATCTAGGGAGTTCTATAGGGCTAAATTATGAAATAATAGAATAAGTGCTTTAAGAAAAATTCACACACACCCAAAGACTATCCTTGTCCGGCTCACGGAAGGCAAATTCTATAAAGCTCTCTGGTCAGGTGAAATTATCTAACACATCTCATCAGTACTGTGATGTTTCTCAAACAACTGTAATAGACAGATGCTAGCTTGAGAGCTGTTTATCTTCTGTGCAGGTCTCTGGGTGTGACGGAGACACATACATTATACTATAATGCTATTGCATTTTTCACGTTTTCTCTCCATGCCAGTGAGACACATTTTACCCAGAATATGAGTAAAACAGTAGTTTATAAAAACTGTATGTCTAAATATGTCGCTATTAACAAATTCACACACAAAGTGGCACGCTTATAACACAGAGCACAAATTGTAAGCGGCAAAATAAATATACAATAAAAGTAGAAAAAAAAAAAAAAAGAATTAAATTGAACCCTTGGTTCCCAATCCTTAAAGAAACATGAAACTCAAAAACATAATTTTTGCTTACCTGATAAATTAATTTACTTCATGGTGGTGAGAGTCCACGATCCATTACTTCTGGGAATGACTCTTCCTTACCACTAGGAGGAGGCAAAGATTCCCAAACCCCAAGAACTCTTTAAAACCCCTCCCACCTCAAAGTTACCTGTCTAACGTATAGCAAAGCAAAATGAGGTAGGAAAAGAGCTAAAAAAGGAAAAAAAGATATGCTGAAGAAAAAAACAATGCCAACAAAACAAAGGGTGGGGTCTTGTGGACTTTCACCCCCATGGAAGAAATTAATTTATCAGGTAAGCATAAATTATGTTTACTTTAATACTGGCAGTGAGAGTCTATGATCTATTACTCCTGGGAACAAATACCCAAGCTGTGGAGTCCATGAGTAATAACATAAAGGGGGGGGGGTTAAAAAAATATTTTTTTCACTGAGAAAACTTAATCCACAACCCCATGTAAACCCCAAAAAGGGCATAAAACATATACATATATATATATATATATATATATATTTATATATATTTATTTATTTATTTTTTTTTTTTTATTTAATGTACTTAAAAAATCAACCAGTAAAAAAATAAATCAAGCTGAGACAACTGCCTTAAGGACCTTCCTGCCTCAGAAGAAGCAAAAACGACAAAATGGTAGAATTACAAAAAGTATGCAAAGAAGATCAAGTAGCTGCCTTTTAAATCAAACGAAGCTTCATTCTTCAAAGCCCAAGAAGTGGTGACTGACCTTGTAGAATGAACTGTAATCCATTATGGTGGAGGATGACCTGCCTCCAAGTAAGCCTTGTGAATCAAAGGTTTCACCCAAGAAGCCAAAGAAACAGCAGAAACTTGCTGACCTTTTCTAGTGCCAGAAAAATGAACAAACAAACTAGAAGTCTGCCTGAAATCCTAAGTAGCATCAGTATATTACTTCAATGCTCTAGCGTCATCCAAGTTATGGAAAATATCTCTCTGAAGCATTCTTGGGATTAGGACACATTGAAGGAACAACAATCTGTTTGCTGATATTTGGCTCAAATAATGGTTGAGAACTACTAAAAAGGATACATATATATATACAGAAGTCTTGGTCCTTTTAATATGCTGTATAAAATAAAATGTGTTCAACTTAATTGTGGAGTGATTTTTGTGTGACATAAAACATACGTTTTTATTAACTCTCGGTTAAAAATGGGAAAAACAACATAAAAACAGCCCCTCAGGCATCTGGATATTTGAGTATTAATAGTATAGCCTTTTATGTATTCAGATAAATATTCCCAAATAGGGAATCTGGAATAAAGTTAGAGGTGGTGAATAGTCCTTGCTATTGCCCGTATTTTTATTATCTTGGGGTAATCGTCTTTTGGCCTTAGCTATTCTACTTATATTTGTAATAGGAGTATCTGAATAATATTATTTCTAGTAATAATCTCTCTACTGATATTGTCTAAAGAAACAACTATAGGCAAAACTAAAGGTGTTATCTATCTTTTTAAACAATAACAATTTTAGTGTTGACTGTCCCTTGAAGTTATGTTAGTAATTTTTTCTTAATATTTTAGGACGTTTCTCTTCTAAACCACTTATGGAATTATCTTTTTTAATGTTTTTTTTTTAAATAATATTCTTTACTTCTTTATTTTGTGCACTATAATTAAATAATGGGTTAACTTTTTCTTGTCTTAAAAAATTATTTTGTGTTTATAGTCCAAAATAAAACTCCCTGTCTTTATCTACAGTAGTTTTATTATTATTATTATTATCATTTATTTGTATAGCGCCGCCAAATTCCGTAGCGCTTGGTACAATGATGGGGGTATACAATGACAAAGATCTGTGATACAATACAAAACATAACAAGACTAAACAAATCTAGCACAGGATGAAGAGGGCCCTGCTCCGGAGAGCTCACAGTCTATAGGTTTAGGGTGCAGAGACATAAGGTTGGGGTAGCTTGTTACATCGGTTGTATTTGCAGCAGTGAGTCAGGCAGTTCATGTACATGTATTAGCTTGGTTCGGATGCGGGATGGAGGAGAGATGGTAAGCCTCTCTGAATAGGTGGGTTTTCAAGGATCTTCTGAAGCTATACAAGGTTGGAGACAGTCTGATGGAGCGGGGTAGAGAGTTCCAGAGGACAGGAGCAGCACGTGCGAAGTCTTGGAGGCGGGAGTGGGATGTAGAGATAACAGGAGTGTAGAGACGTAGGTCAGAGTTTGATCGAAGAGGACGGGATGGGGAGTATTTCACGATGAGAGAGGAGATATAGTTGGGAGTTAGACTGTTGAGTGCTTTGTAAGTTAGGGTTAATAGTTTAAACTGTATTCTGGAGTGTATGGGGAGCCAGTGTAGAGACTGGCAGAGCGGAGCAGCTGATGTAGATCGTCGACTTAGGTGGATGAGTCTAGCAGAAGCATTCATAATAGATTGGAGGGAGGAGAGGCGGTGTTTTGGAAGGCCATTTAAGAGTAGATTGCAATAATCAATGCATGATAGGATGAGGGAATGAATAAGTATTTTTGTAGTATTTTGAGTAAGGAAGGGACGAATTCTGGAAATGTTGCGTAGGTGTGACCGGCAGGATTTGGTAAGCGTTTGTATATGTGGGTTGAATGTGAGTTCTGAGTCTAGTGTGACCCCAAGGCAGCGGACCTGGGGTGAGGTGTTGAGAATAGAGTCTCCAACCATCAGAGAAATGTCAGGTGTCGGATGTCTCGAAGAGGGGGGAATAAGAAGCAGCTCAGTTTTGGACAGATTGAGTTGGAGGTAGTGTGAAGACATCCAAGAGAAAATTGCAGAGAGGCAGTCAGAAATCTGGTTGAGTAAAGAGGGAGAGATATCAGGAGAGGAAAGATAGATTTGGGTATCATCAGCATATAGGTGGTACTGGAATCCAAAGGAGGCTATAAGTTTTCCAAGGCAGGATGTATAAAGAGAGAAAAGCAAGGGACCCAAGACAGAACCTTGCGGTACTCCAACTGAGAGAGGCATAGGATCGCAAGATGTGTTGTTAAAGAAACTGAAAACGAGCGGTTTGAAAGATATGATGCAAACCAGGAGAGGGCTGTGTCTCGGATGCCAAATGAATGTAGTATTTTTAGGAGGAGAGGATGGTCAACTGTGTCAAAAGCTGCGGACAGGTCAAGAAGAATTAGTAATGAGTAATGGCCTTTTGCTTTGGCTGATAACAGGTCATTTGTTACTTTAGCAAGAGCGGTTTCTGTTGAGTGTTTAGGGCGGAAACCAGATTGTAGTGGATCAAGTAAGGAGTTAGTTGTGAGAAATTGAGTTAGCCGATTATAGACTAGTCGTTCCAATAATTTTGAAGCAAAGGGAAGTAAGGAGACTGGTCGATAGTTAGAAGGCGTGGAGGGGTCAAGCGAGGGCTTTTTTAGGATTGGTATGATTGTCGCATGCTTGAATGTGTCAGGAAATGTGCCAGCAGTGAGGGATTGGTTAAAGAGATAAGTTAGGGTAGGGGTTAGTGAAGCAGAGAGAAGGGGAATAAGTCGTGAAGGAATAGGGTCAAGTGATATACAAAAAAGAGGGGTGGGGCGTGAGGGCGCTAGTGAAAGCTTAAGAAATCTAAATGGTGAATATTTAACACAGTATGTGTCTGTGTATTCAGTGTCTGCTCAAATAATTACTTTAAATATATAAAACTAAAATTTCAGTGTTTGTTTATATAAATGCTGTGTAATAGTTTGTGTATTTTATAACGTTTTAGGATATATTATGACCATATATCATAATTTATAATAATTTAAATAAAGTGCACTGTGTGACAAATTTTCTGCAACCAAAAATTCTTTGATTTTAAATATACACTGCTATATAGAATCAATATTTCTCTTGAAAATTTCATACGTTTTAAACTTGGTTTTAACTTACAAATTCTAAGTATACCGATGTTCAAATATATATCTTCATTCAAATACTATATGGGTATTTCTCTTTTGTACAAATATATGCCAAAAGAACAACAAAAGAGGAGATTAAATGTTAATAAAAGTTATTTATTATAACAATATAAAAATCGAATTAAATAAAAGGGACGTCTCCCCAAAATTAAAAAATTAAAGTAAAAACAGTATCTGTTAGCAGTAGATTCTGAATTCCTAATAATTTCTGCAACTCTATATAAACAAGGGAGTCTTTGCAATCAGGTTTCTAAGGATTTCCCATTGCCGTCACAGGAATCACTGGAAGCCACCAAGGGTCACAAGACCCTTGTGACCCTTGGTGGCTTCCAGTGATTCCTGTGACCCTCAGTGGTACTAAGTGACTTTTCTACAAGCTTTTGAATTAAGCAATCGAAAAAGTGTTATGACAGTATAACCCGGGTTATTTTTACTACCAACAACTACTACATAACATCTTTCAAGCATCTCTTTCCTGCGTGTACAACACTAAGTGCAGGATTTTTCTGAAACACAGAGGCTCTGAAAAATTAAAGAGCCAAACTGTTACTTAATAACGGATTCAGAAGATCAAAGACCAGACAGTGACGTCAGACGCCGACTACATGCGGCGGGTCTGAGTTTGCAGTCGCATCGAGGAAAACAGCAGTGAATAAACCGGCTGTAAGGGAGAAGGTAACTCATATGCTAAGTATCACAATATTCATCTAACCTCACTTTGAACCGCTAAGTCTGGGACTGCATACTGCAAAACCTTACTGACTTTGTACAACTTTAAATTGCCATAATAAGAAACATTTATGTTAAGAAAATACGGCAATGGGAAATCCTTAGAAACCTGATTGCAAAGACTCCCTTGTTTATATAGAGTTGCAGAAATTATTAGGAATTCAGAATCTACTGCTAACAGATACTGTTTTTACTTTAATTTTTTAATTTTGGGGAGACGTCCCTTTTATTTAATTCGATTTTTATATTGTTATAATAAATAACTTTTATTAACATTTAATCTCCTCTTTTGTTGTTCTTTTGGCATATATTTGTACAAAAGAGAAATACCCATATAGTATTTGAATGAAGATATATATTTGAACATCGGTATACTTAGAATTTGTAAGTTAAAACCAAGTTTAAAACGTATGAAATTTTCAAGAGAAATATTGATTCTATATAGCAGTGTATATTTAAAATCAAAGAATTTTTGGTTGCAGAAAATTTGTCACACAGTGCACTTTATTTAAATTATTATAAATTATGATATATGGTCATAATATATCCTAAAACGTTATAAAATACACAAACTATTACACAGCATTTATATAAACAAACACTGAAATTTTAGTTTTATATATTTAAAGTAATTATTTGAGCAGACACTGAATACACAGACACATACTGTGTTAAATATTCACCATTTAGATTTCTTAAGCTTTCACTAGCGCCCTCACGCCCCACCCCTCTTTTTTGTATAACACCAAATTAGTCTGAAGGACTTATTTACTGTGAGGTGTTTGGAATCACTGTTTCCAGCGCTCTACTTATCTCACTTACACCTTGAATAGGGTCAAGTGGGCAGGTTGTGAGATGAGCCGAGGATAGGAGTGCAGAGACTTCTTCCTCTGTTACAGGAGGGAAATAGCATAGATTTTTGTTATTAGAAGGGGTGGGTAGGATCGCTGGGTTTGCGGGGTGCGAGGTGCAGATCTCTTTTCTAATGGTGTCAATTTTATTTTTGAAGTGATCAGCAATAATTTGAGCAGTGAGGTTGGTAGTGGGCGGGGGGGCAGGCGGACGTAGAAGGGAGTTAAAGGTTGAGAACAGTTTTCTGGGGTTGGATGCGTGAGATGACACGAGGGAGGAGAAATAGACTTGTTTTGCCAGGCTGAGCGCAGAGTTGTAGGACTTAAGGGTGAATTTATAATGTTGGAAATCAGCAAAGGTGCGTGATTTCCTCCACTGCCGTTCAGCGGCCCGTGAGCATCGCTGAAGATATCTGGTCTGTTTAGTGTGCCACGGTTGCCGTCGAGTGATTGATGTACGTCGAAGAGTGGAGGGTGCAGTTTTGTCAAGTGTTGATTTTAGTGCCGAATTATACTGTAGACTCACGAGGGTTGGGCAAGAGAGGGATGAAATGTCAGAGAGGAGAGGACTCAGTTGAGTGGAAAAGTCTGTGAGATCCAAGTCATTTAAATTCCTGTGAGGTAGCAGTTTTTTGGGGGCTTGCAAAGATGTAGCAGGTAGAGTGAGAGAGAATGTTAATAGATGGTGGTCAGAGAGAGGAAAGGGGAAGTTAAGAGAGTTGGAAACGGCACAGAGATTTGTGAAGACCAGGTCTATGGAGTTTTAATTATATGTTTTAATTATATGTTTTTCTTATTAGTAGTTCTTTTACATAAACCTTTCCTTCATTATTTCATTTTGTTCCCAAAAATATTTTTTTCTGTACAATTAATTTTTTATCTATTTATTTGGCTTTTGGGTATATTATTCAGCCATCTTCGATGATGGCAGCTGTGCAATTCAATATAGTTCTTCACATTCACTTGTTAATTGTACCATCCTTTTTATATATCATCAAATCTAAAAATCCAATAATTCAGTTTCAATTAAATTCAATATGTCAATTGTTATCATTAAAAAATAACCTGAACCTATTAATGTCTTCCACTGAAACATGCTATAACACAGGTCATCGATATATATATATGCTATTTGACATCAGATTCACACTCCAGACATTGTTTGAAAAAATAAAAACAAATACATATTGACGGCACTCTCAAACCGGACCGTGTACACATCCTATGACCCTGCAAAATGCACAGCCCTGGGTGCTCAATAGCACTCTCAGGAAGCTGTGCTGTCCCCAGCGTCACAGGCAGTTAACCCCAGACCAGTCTGGGTACAAATCATGTGTTTTGTATGTACATAAGGCCTGTGCACCCTTGGGTGATTTCCATTTTTTTTTTTATTGAGCGCATGCATTGTTTGGCTGTATTAGGGACCCAGGACGGGAGAGACCTTGACATGGTTCCTGGACTTTACCCATTTGGCCAGATGCGGTAACTAACCCTTCCTTTTTTGCTTTCAATCTTAGCTGTGTACTTGTAAGTGAGTACCGGACTTCCTCTGTGTGTTGCATATATATATATATATATATATATATATATATATATATATATATATATATATATATACAGTATCTCACTGAGTACACCCCTCACATTTTTGTAAATATTTTATTATATCTTTTCATGACACTTTGCTACAATGTAAAGTAGTGGGTGTACAGCCTGTATAACAGTGTAAATTTGCTGTCCCCTCAAAATAACTCAACACACAGCCATTAATGTCTAAACTGTTGGCAATAAAAGTGAGTACACCCCTAAGTGGAAATGTCCATTCGGCCCTTGTTAAATCTACCCCATTAACTTGTATTGTGTGCATAGACCTTTTGTAATGCAGCACTTAATTGCTGATATACTGTGCATATATAAACATTTATTGTGTGTGCAGACCTTTTGTAATGCAGCACTTAATTACTGATATATACTGTGCATATATAAACATTTATTGTGTGTGCAGACCTTTTGTAATGCAGCACTTAATTACTGATATATACTGTGCATAAAGAAACATTTATTGTGTGTGCAGACCTTTTGTAATGCAACACTTAATTACTGATATATACTGTGCATATATAAACATTGATTGTGTGTGCAGATCTTTGTAATGCGGCACTTAATTACTGATATATACTGTGCATATATAAACATTTATTGTGTGTGCAGACCTTTTGTAATGCGGCACTTAATTACTGATATATACTGTGCATATATAAACATTTATTGTGTGTGCAGACCTTTTGTAATGCAGCACTTAATTACTGATATATACTGTGCATATATAAACATTTATTGTGTGTGCAAACCTTTTGTAATGCAGCACTTAATTACTGATATATACTGTGCATATATGTAACACTCATTGGGCCTCATTTAACAAAGGCTGGTTTATTTCGACTTCCATGTCCCTTTAAGTGTTGTCACCAGGCTTGGGAGATGGCTTTACGGGATTTCTTTGCATGTGACGACAAGGCCAGTACTAGTCTTTATGTGACCAGTATTAATGTACTGTAATGCTGCCTCGGTCATGTCAAGCAATTTAGAGCTGTCAGAAGTTTCTCCTTTAAGTTGAGCCTGGTCTTATTTCTCTTGACACCACAGGTGATGGGATTTGTCCAGCTTTGTTTTCTGCTCTGACACTGGAGCTAGAGAACTGGCAGTTTCTGTGAACCTGGAAGATTGCTGTCTCATTCTGCGTTTCCGCCTCACTGACTCTCAAACCACTAGAGCACTTCAGCAAGAGAGAAGCAGAGCAGCGAAAGGAGAAGGCGAGGAGTGTGGGGGTCAGCGCAACATTAACTGAGCCCCTCTACAGCATAAAAACAAATTAACGGTCACCGTGCCAGAGGATCCCTACAAATAGCAAATCTCTTCTAGCCACAGAACTAGAATGAATCAGAATTTCAAAGCAATTATGTGTTCAGTGTGATGTCAGCGTGCAGCTGCTTTGTTTTTTCCCAAATAAAAATGTATTGTCTCCTGTGAGCACAGAAGAGGAACAATGACTTATCTGTCACTGCAGAAATGACACATGTGGGTAGTGACTTGTAAGCTGAGCTGTTCCCTTTAAACACACTACTACACTGCTCACATCAAAGTAGTCCCGGCCTTGCACCCCTCTAACGATGTCCAATTAATGAACTTATTTAAAGGAACAATAAAGTCAAAATTAAATAATTTTAAACAACTTTCCAATTTACTTCCACTATCGAATTGTATTTGCTCTCTTGCTATCCTTTGTTGAAGGAGCAGTAAATCTAGGTAGGCGAATATGAGCTCAGGAGCATGCACGTGTCTACAGCAGTCTATGGCAATAGTGTTTGTATAAAATTGCTATAAACACTAGGAGCCAGATTACAAGTTGTGCAGTAAATCTAAATTTACCGTTAGCGAAAAAACACTGTTAGCGATCTGGTTTTTGCAATTCTCGGGATCTGCTGGTATTACAAGTTGAAAAAAATATGTTTTTTCGCTAGCTGTAGCCCGAGAATTGCAAACATTGCTTGCAAGGTTTTGGCGTGTGCGTGCATGTGTTCTCCTATAGAAATCAATGGGAAAAAAAGTAGGAAAAAAAGTAGGAAAAAAACCCTACTCGCGAAATGGACAAAAAAAAAAAGGAAAAATAACACCCTACTCTATAAGCCCCTAGTCTAATAACCCCTAATCCGCCACCCCCCACATTGCAAACACTAAATAATACTATTAACCCCTAATCCGCCATCCCCCCACATCGCAAACAGCATAAATAAACTATTAACCTCTAATCCGCCATCCCCCAACATCGTAAACTACATAAACTATTAACCCCTAATCTGCCATCCCCCCACAACGCACAGTAATAAACTAATAACTAAATCCCTTAACCTAACACCCCCTAATTTAATTCCAATTAAAATACCAATAAATTAAATTAAAACTATACTACCTTAAGAAAATAAAAACTTACCTGTAAAATAAAATGTAAACCCATGCTTACCCTAAAATCTAACATTACAAATCTAACACATTACAAAAAATAAAAAAACTAATATTACCAAAAAAAAGACCTAGCCTTTACAAAAAATAAAAAAACCTAACATTTACACAAACAAAACCTACCATTACAAAAAATAACAAACGAAATTACCAATAATAATAATAAATATAAATAAATTCCTATTCTAATACCCCCCAAAAAAACACTCCAAAATAAAAAAAAACTATTCTACAAATAAACTACCAATAACCCTTAAAATGGCCTTTTGCAGAGCATTTTCCTAAAGCTAACAGCTCTATTGCATTAAATAAAACAACCCCTAAGATTACCCCACCAAAAAAAAACTAACTAAAAAATCCCTAAACTACCCATTTCCCTTAAAAGGGCATTCAGCTCTTTTTCTGCCCATAAAAAAATAAAAAATAAACTAATCTTAAAAAAACAAACTAAATATAATCCCAAAATTGGTACTTACCAATGATGATGGGCGGCGCTCCATCTTTATCCCAGCAGCGCTTTGTCTTCATCCATCGCGGGACCATCTTCAACCTGGCCACGCTCCGTCTTTATCCATCGCAGGTTCATCTTCATCCCGGCCGCAGTCTATCTTCTATCTTCATCCCGGTGGTGGCCGTGAGGTCATCAGTGATGACGTCGGTCTTGATCTTCAGCCCAGCGACATGGAGCTCCCTCTTCATGCCGTCTCCAGCCGCACACTGAAGATTGAATGCAAGGTACCCCTTTTATATAGGGGTACCCTTGCATTCCTATTGGTTGGTTTGATTCTTCAAATTCAAATCAGCGAATAGGATTTTGGATTTGAAACATTAGATCTTGGGTTAATTTTTCTGGTTAATTTTCTAAAAGTGCCCCAAATGCACTAAAAATAGAGGGCATTATAGTTTTTAATTAAATATAAAAAGTTGAATTTTTTCTAAAATAAATTAAAAACAACTGCACTAGGCAGTTTTGGGGTCTAAAGTTGGCGGGTGTGGGGTGTTAGAAAAGAAAATGGCACTGAAAAGTGCCTTTAAATTGCAATATATCGGAACTGTGTGTTCCCATGGAACGCAAAGTATATGTATATGACATTATACATATATATTTATGTGTTAATATGTGTACATACACATATTAACACATAAATATTTATGTATATAGTCATGTACATATATGTACATATATACACCATGGAAGTGCTGCCGCTCCCCCGGTATCACCCCGAAACCGTCACATCTGGGTCCTGGAATTCTGTGGGGCTATGGCTGCTATGGAGGCGCCGGTCTGTCTGGAGGGACAGGAATGGCAGGAAAATTGTGGGATTGTCCATTGTCTTATCAAGATGAGCTTTGTGTATACACAATAAAATCAGTTCGTATTTCACCTGAATGCTAGTATGTCTAGTTAATTGGGTAGGCTCCTGCTAAAATCACTTTCCTGGGCTACATAGCAGCCTGACCCTGAATACTGGTGTTGTCGGGCATCAGGGGTGGCTACGGGCTGTGGTCACTTGCCAGCTACATAGCTGCAGTCGGCAGGGAAGAAGCAGGACCTGTTTGGCAGAAACAAAAAAATCACAGAAACAAAAAAGACCTCTTTCGAAAATGGTAGCAAACTTCAGCGATAGGTTGCAATACAGATCTCCTTGCACTTAGTGCTAACAGCACACAAGTTGTATCTGTCGTAGCTCGAATTATAACCCAGGTTATTTGCAAATATTCAACAATGTCCCAATATATAGATACTGAAATAGATGTTGTCAGTATAATTGTGCCAGTTTTTTAGCATTCAAAGTATTCAGCCTGTGTCCCTTCAACGCGTTTCACCCTATAGTGGGCTTTATCAAGATAGGTTACAGGCTTTGCTTCAATCCTTTTATAGATAATACTTTAATTCCATTGGCTCCAAAGATAGTGGCAATTAGTTAAAGGTGGTATGCTACAGATTAATTTTAAACATTGGAAACATTAAAGGTGGTATGCTTATATTATACACATTTTGGCTGTTCATTGATTCCCAAAAATAATGACACTTAGCTAAAGGTGGTATGCTATAGATTCATTAAAAACATTAAGAGCATTAAAGGTGTGTTGCTTGTGTTATACATACTTTGGCTGTTATACCTCATACTTATGTAATTATTTCCACTTACAGATTGTGGGCTAGAGTCCTATTAGTGTTATATTCTATATCTTACAATAGTGGTAATCCAGCCTTATCATATCAGATTCATTAGAATTATAAAAGATATTGCTTTTTCAATATAGGCCTCTAAAAATTGAGACAAGTACAATAACTATTCAATAACCCCATAATTGTTTTAAACTAATCCTTACAATGGTATATTTAGGAATTATATGACACTATCTTTATATGTTTTACATAGATTATAATGATCCAATAATTGCATTCTTTTTGCTCAATACTTGAGCATATTTGAATATCTAGGGCTTTATAATCATGGATACAAGTTTTTTTTTACAGTTTCTAATTAGAACTGATCTCTTAGAGTGGGGTATTATATGCAAATTTAAGAGTTACTAGATGACCTTTCCTCTTTATTCAGTAATATAGCTGATAGGGACATATTTATATATCCAGAGGTTTATTATCATGGATCCATTAGTCTTGATATTTAATGTTCTTATATTTCTATTGAAAGAGAAATTAGTTATATTCTTCTTTTATTCAAAGAGAAACGGTGATAGATCAATCTCAGACTTTAGACCTCTAGGGTATAGTGTGTCAAATCTATATATTAGTTCGTCTTCCTTAATGTTATGTATTATATGTCTATATATGTATTTACAGACACATATACACATATAAATACATATATACACACATATATATATATATATATATATATATATATATATATATATATATATATATATATATATAAAAGTACATTTGAGCCCCTTGCAGTTAAAGGGACAGTATAAACCAAATTTCATATAACTGCATGTAATAGACACTACTATAAAGAATACTATGCACATATAATGATATAAAATCCAGTGTAAAACCTTTTAAAAACTTACTTAGAAGCTCACAATTTAACACTGTTGATGAGATTAGCCTGGGACACCCAATGAAAGGGGGCTGAGAGCAGACCCTCCCCTGCATATGAAAAGACCCATTATACAAACAGAAGCAATCTGAAGTCTGCATACATCAGTATACATCTAATACTTTGGGGTTTGGTTAGGGGCCTGAAAATCAGCACAATGTTATTTAAAAATAAGCTAAACTATATATTTTACAAAAAAAAAAATCCCAGATGGGCTATATAAATGGATCATCTACAAAACATTATCTAGTGTATAGTGTCCCTTTAAAGTAGATGAAAACATGCAAAAGCATATTTATGTTAACTGTGTATTTACTGTACATATTTCACATTCCAATGTTCTGCACATATGGAAATATATTCTATGTATTTTTAAATAGATATTCCTTTACCTATATGTATATATCTATACCTATATATATATAGTGCAATCTTGCCCTATGTAGGCTGATAGGAGCTCATGAGTGTGCAAGTGTCTATAGTAATCTATTGCAGCAGTGCTTGTAACTATGTATAACAATGCAATAAACAATGTTGCAAACACTGCTGCCAGATGGCTAAATAAACCTGCTCACTTAGGATTACACTTTAGGAAAGGACACCAAGAGAACTAAGCTAAATTGAAAATAGACGTAAATTGGAATGCTGTTTCATAATCTGTTCAATTTTTATTTTACTGTACCTTTAATGTAAAACGGGAACTCAGACTGTGACACATTATTCTGATGACAACGCTAGCTTAGTAACAGCAGCTCTTAGTGGTTCCCAAGTGGGACTACCTTTGGGTTTATTCCATTTGTGGGGGTTAAAGATTTATTAAATTGCGGACGGACATGATACGATGTATGCACTGCATACACTGTCGGAATTTATCATTGTGAACTGCTTGTGCTATGTCGCCCCCTGAAGATTTGCAGCCAATCGGCCACTAGCAGGGGGTGTCAATCAGCCAGATCGTATAGGATCAGGCATAATGATGACTGCAGCCTCAGAGCAGGCGGACCAGTTATGGAGCAGCGGTCTTCATAACTGCTGTTTCTGGCAAACCTGAAGTCTCGCGCGGAAACAGGGGCATTAAGATCCATTCAGAGCTTGATAATTCGTCCCCATAGAGTTCAGTGGTAACAAATTAGAGCATGTTAGTTTTGCACTATATTGCACCATTAAAGGGACACAGTACTCCAAAAAGTTCATCCATATGAAAGAGCCGCAACTAAACATATTTTTTTGCATAACAAAATGTGAAATAATAGCTTTTAAAGGGGCATTAAATACAAATTATAAGCATAGTATTGAGGTTTTGCCCCACCTCACTTTTGTCATGGGCGTCACCATGTTGAAATCTGTCTTTTATATCATTCCAGTGCTAATGTGTTTGCACATGTGTAGTAACTCTTCTTCAGATACCTGCAGTGTAACCTACGTTCCAAAATGGTAGCACCCATAATTAGAGTGTGTTGCATGGGTGTTTAATGTCCTTTTAAATTCAACTGCAACTAATACAACTCTATCTGTCATGCACTTCCTTATAATCCTCATTGGCTAATAGGCACTACCTGTAAATGCTACTGGCTAATAGGCACTTCCTGTAAATGCTCTGTGGCTGATTTGCACTTCCTGTAAATGATCATTTGTTAATAGGCACTTCCTGTAAATGCTCAGTGGCTGATTTGCACTTCCTGTAAATGATCATTTGCTAATAGGCACTTCCTGTAAATGCTCAGTGGCTGATTTGCACTTCCTGTAAATGATCATTTGCTAATAGGCACTTCCTGTAAATGCTCATTGGCTAATAGGCACTTCCTGTAAATGATCATTTGCTAATAGGCACTGCTTGTAAATGTTTCTTAGCTAATAGACACTTACTACTGATCGTCATTAGCTAATAGGCAGTTCCTATAAATGATAAATAGCTAATAGGCACTACCTGTAAATGCTACTGGCTAATATGCACTTCCTGTAAATGCTCAGTGGATGATTTGCACTTCCTGTAAATGTTCATTGGCTAATAGGCACTTCCTGTAAATTATCATTTGCTAATAGGCACTTCCCACTGATTCTCATTAGCTAATAGGCACTTCCTGCAAATGATCATTTGCTAATAGGCACTTCTTGTAAATGTTTCTTGGCTAATAGACACTTACTACTGATTGTCATTAGCTAATAGGCACTTCCTATAAATGATAATTAGCTAATAGGCACTTCCTGTAAATGATCATTTGCTAATAGGCACTTCCTGTAAATGATAATATATGTGTGTGTGTGTGTGTATACATGTGTATATTTATGTTTATATGTGTAAATATCTAAGTGCACACATACATACATACGTACAGTACATACACACACACACACACATATATATATATATATATATATATATATATATATATATATATATATATATATATATATATATGTATACAGTATATATACACACACTTGACCTTGGAACATGCAATAACATTTTTTATTTTATTTTCACATAGATTATTTTTTAATTTTTATTTAAAAAATAAATAAATCTATATATCTGTATATACAATATATCTATATCTGTAAATATTCATATAGATATATAGGTATAGATACATTTTTTCAAAAATAATTATATATATAAATATGTTTTAAAATGTTATATGTTTTAAAATATAAAGAATATTTTCTTCTATGTGAAGAACATTGGAATGTTTCTAACTGAATTCAGCTTTAGAGCAGTTGTCAGGTTAGCACACAAGTGATAACTGTTAATTTTTTTTATAGCCCCCCCCCCCAATAGAAGCCAAAGGGGAGAAGAAGCTATCGCAGTCGCGGTATCCGAAGTCCTGAAGTTAGCACGCATTGGAATTTTACTTGCATGCTAAGTTTTTACTTTTTAACACTCACCCCGACTGCAATACATTTTTACTTTGAGCACAGTTAGCACGCGAGCAAAAAAGTTATTTATTTATGTCAAATCAACATAGTTTTATAGTATCTATGTAAATAAAACCCCATGAATGCAGATAAGTATTCTCATATACCAACTCATTAGAGTCAGGCAAAGTGCTTCTCTACAGCTATCACTAACTTTTTCACATTTAATCCCTTTCAGTCCATACAAAACCCTGTTAACCGGGAGTTGGAAGGTTTTCTTTCTATTTTTTCTTTGTGCAGCAAAAACATCAGATACTTTTTTTTTCAATCAATATTCAAAGCCTCAACCAGTTGAAAAAGAACTTTGACCCATTGTGAGCGGTATTTCCTGACTGCCAGCTCAGCTCACATGATAATAGGATCGTTACCTGGTTTAACAAAAAGTTAAATATATATCAGATTGTACAAGAATATAGAATAAAAAAAAAAGATTAAAACAGAGCAATAAAGGCATTGCAGGATATGGCTGTAACCTATGTACCCCAAAAATCATGGAGTTTCTTTCTGCTTGGCAAATTCTCTGATACACTTTTGTTCCCTGCACGGTAAGCCCAAACTCGTTCACGACACTGCGTACGTTATTGAACTTGTAATCTGGAGCGAGCGTTTGTGACCATGAGTTTAATAATATATGCACTCTTGTGAACAAGTTTGGACTTAGCATGCATGGAGGCTCGTCCCCTATCAAAAGCTGTTTACAAATGCACAATTTCTTTTAAGGGTCTCTTAGAAATATACAAAGCAGAATGAAAGCGGGGTCACAATATACAGTTCAAACATAGTAGAAATTTTGTAAAAAATTAAAATTAAAATTAAAAAAGTGTGTACATAGAAACTTGCAGTCACCATTTTATTTACATTTCACACCAAAATGGAAATGGACATTTAACAAATAAAATAAATAAATCTTGTTTTAAAAATATCCTTGGGAAAGTTGTAAAACAACCACATAGTAATAGGAAAACAGTGCCCAGTCTGCCCATCCTGACAACCTAAAAGATGCATTTAAATGGCTTAGCACTTAATAGTTGTGTGGATGGAAACGGAATGTAATAGTTATGTTAACTCTCAAAGCAGAAACTAAGTGAATCACTGTAAAAACACAAAATTAATAACTTGTATGCTGTTAGTGACAATCATGACTGTGTGAGTGAAAAATACTGTAAAATATGAAATATAAAAATCATGTCATTTGCAGATGTAGGTGTCCTGAAGTGCCTATAGAAGTCTGTCCTGCTAAGATGCGTATGTCATTCATGTTAATACCTATGGGCCTATTTATTAATGTGCGAGCAGACAGCATACGCTGTCGGCATTTATCATTGCACTAGCAGTTCTTGAGAACTGCTGTGCAACACCGCCCCCTACAGATTCGTGGCCAATCGGCCGCCAACAGGGGGTGTCAATCAGCCCGATCTTATTCGACCGGGTTGATTTCCGGCGATATCTGTCCGCCGCCTCAGAGCAGGCGGACAGATTATGGAGCAGCTGTCTTTAGACCGCTGCTTCATAACTTGTGTTTCTGGTGAAGCTGAAGGCTCGCCAGAAACACGGGGCTTCAAGCTCCATACGGAGTTTGATAAATATGCCCCTAAGGGGTAAATTTATTAAAGTGCGGACGGACATGATACAATGTAGCGTATCATGTCCGCCGCACATCGATAAATGCTGACAGTATACGCTGTCTGCATTTATCATTGCACCAGGTGCAATACCGCCCCCTGCAGATTTGCAGCCAATCAGCCGCTAGCAGTGGGTGTCAATCAACCCAATCGTATTCGATCGGGTTGATTTCTGTCTGCCGCCTCAGAGCAGGAGGACAGGTTATTGAGCAGCGGTCTTTAGACTGCTGCTTCATAACTTCTATTTCAGGCTCGCCGGAAATACGGGGCATCAAGCCCCGTACGGAGCTTGATGAATTGATCTCTATGGGTTGAGGATGTCTTGTGGTGACAATAAATTAATGTCACACATGTAAATGAGTTTTTTCCTTGTAGTGTGAGGAAAGGGGTTACATAAATAGAGCTTTGCTGTAACCGTAAGAGTTGTGAATAGGATAATGTATGCATCATTTTCATGAAACCTCCAAGTTTCTATTCCGTAAAACAGACAGTTAATACAGGAAAAGTCCTCTATGATAGCTTTTCTGTTAAAAACGCATCTTTTGGCGGTGGATTTTTAAAAAACAATATGATATAGTATTGTGCGCACTCAAGAAACTTGCCTCCAAATTAGTCCGGTAAGCAAAAAGGGTTTTCGGGAGCCGATAGATTAGCATTAAGCCCAATCATGTAAGACATTTTTTTGTTTCATGTCCCTTTAAGTATTTACTTTTTTTTTTTACCAGTGATGTTTCATCTAGACAGCGACATTACATCTACTTTTATCAGACATTTCACTGCAAACTGATTTACTTTTGGTAATTGGGTATTTGTTGTTTGACAAGTCACTGTGATCACGTTGCTCATGGGATATCTTTCCAATGAAGGGATCTAACAGGCATATGTTTTTATTTGTGATCCAGAAATAGTATTTATTGCCGTCCTACACTTATTACTCTAAATAAGGTGTTTAGTTATTTACAAACCTGCAGTTTATATGCCCACCATGTGACCGACAGCTGGTCACATGACAACTCATTGGGAAGAGGAGGTTTCCTTCTATCAAGTGAATCATTTATGCTCAAAAAGTAGCCAAGTTACTGCCTGTCCCAGAAAGTATACTTTTAAAACTGTCAAACAAAGGCCATGTTAAATAACACATTGCAATTTATTCACACAAAGGGCTAGCGTACGAGAGGAGTGGTTAACGTGTTGTGGCCGCATTAATGTATTTCCCATAGACTTTAATGGAGTGTTGTCAGGGTTACGTACACTTCCTTGTGTTTCTTGGCATGCAGGTCTGTTTCTGGCTTCTCTTGCAGTGATTCTGACACTGTGCGTTCCTCTCACACGCCCTCTTATGGGCAAACTAGTGAACATAATCACTTTGCAACTACTGGCAACTTCCTGTCTCTCTGTGATGATGTAACACCAGTTTACTTAAAACCATCATCCAGTCCATTCTGTCTCTGCCCTTGCATGAGTCCAGACCTACCAAGTGCATACCTGTAATTTGTTCCTTACTCTGTGTATGATCTTGGCTTTGGCTGGCTTATTTCCTGGTTCCTGACTCCAGCTATTGTTCCTGTTGTTCCTGCTCTCTGTGTCTCCTGACCCAGTTAGGCTGACTACCCGTTTTGGCATCTGACCTCTGGCTTGGTCTCAACTACGTCCTGGATTTCCTGATTGTTGTTTATTATTTTGTTAATTGCCATTTTTCAATAAACTTTATTTTTTATCTTTCCATCTGGTTTCTTGGTTCCCTGACAAGTGTCAAAAGTGAAAAAAGAAAAATGAACACTCCTTAGTCCTGCCCAAATCTGATCGCATTTTCTGAGCGCAAACCAGACATAAAATAATAGTATGTCACATTCCAAAGTTATTCACATATTAAATATGAATATTGCATAAATATGATTTTACATGTATTCAGCTATTTGACTATATATGTGTACATATTTATTTATGTGTATATATGTCTGTAAATACATATAGTCGCAGTAAAGGTAGGTGTGTACAGTTGTATATATAAAATTAAACAAAAATTGAAGTGCAAATATATAGTGAAATCGCACTCTGACAGTCCTTTAAACTCAAAGACCAAAGAAGGTTATTGTGTCCCTCCACAACGTGATCCCGCTCACCTGGCAATCCTTTTGTCACCCGAACTTAGTGGCTATAATGCAGGGTACCTGGTTCAGACCAAGCCTACTCACGGACTCACGGCATCCAATACTTTGTGATCCGTCTTGAGTACCAAGCCCGCTTAGCTTCACTTCTGCGTCCGGCGTTCGGCATCTTCCGGGAACGTCGCTCCAATGAGGTAGAGTGGTGACATGTAGGTAATGGTCCAATGAGCGACCAGCAATCCCGACAACTTGTCTGATCTTCTGGCTTGTGAGTAAACTTGACTTGAAGAAAGCGATCAGGCAAGTTAGTAGAATAAAAATCCAAATTGTATTTCTCTGGTTAAAAACGAACCACAGAGCTCACAGAACAAATGAAGAAGGTGTCGTGTATCAGATTGGCTTACGCGTTTCGGCGTGAGCCGTAATCATAGCCTGTTCAATTTGATACACTGCACCTCTTTTACAGGTAAAAAATCTCAATGATTGGTTGATAGGCAAAACGAGCAAATATTTGCATAGGCACACCTTCACACGGTAATGGTCATTATCAGTACTATATAGCTTAAATAGAAAGCTATATACTTGAATACAAATTCACTAATACTTAATTAATAAGCAAATTAAGCAAATTAATAAAGAGTAGAACACCAGAGTAATATTGTCATACAAAAGAGGGCATAAATGTATAAATCTTAAGAATTCATAATAGGGAATTCAACAATTAAAGAAAAAGAATAGAGATAAAATATTTCATAAAAGGGGGAAAGAAAAAACACCTATACATACCTAGCAAATGTTATATACACATATCTCATAGATAGCAAATTTTAACAAATTGATATATAAGTAATGTTAACAACAAGAGACCTCTAATGTTTTAAAATTACTTAGAGAAACATAGCTAAAGTATTGTATGCGTGAAAGAACAATTTCATATACTTATGAGCCATATGTCTGAGACAATAGATTGACATACATAACGCTGATAAGGGCGGATCAGTTGTAGTGCTTAATAAGAGCGACTATGTGTCTGAGGCTTGCAGACAACTTAACAACTGTGCTAATTACCAGCTACTAAATGGAGACCCTACACAGCGTTACCAAAGAGAACTTAAGCACCTCCTGGACGAGGTTGGTGACCTATGTATTAACCCCTAATATGCTGCCCCCAACATCGCCGACACCTACATACTATTTATTAACCCCTAATCTGCCTTCCCCAATGTCGCCGACACCGACATTATATTTATTAACCAATAATCTGCCGCCCCCATGTCGCCGCCACTATATTAAAGTTATTAAAACCTAAACCTAAGTCTAACCCTAAACCTAACACGCACTAACTTAAATATAATTACATAGTAGATAAGGTTGAAAAAAGACTGAAGTCCATCGAGTTCAACCTATACAAATCTAAAATACTTACAAAAAGCTCCAGTTAAGCTTAAATAACCCCATTAAAATGTGACCCATTTAATACTAGCAATCATATCCATGAATTTTGTTTATATACAGAAATTTATCCAGACTATTTTTAAATGTTTCTATGGTATTGGCATTCACTACCTCCTTTGGTAATGAGTTCCACAATTTTATTGCTCTTACAGTGAAAAAAACGTTTCCGTTGCAGGAGATTAAATCTCCTTTCCTCCAACATTAAATTATGACCTCTTGTCAGAACCAATTTTCTTGGAATAAAAAGAGCTTCTGCCATCTCTGTATATGGGCCTTGAATATATTTAGATAAAGTAATCATGTCACCTCTCAAGCGCCTTTTTTCTAAAGAGAACAGACCCAGTTTGGCTAGCCTCTCCTCATAGGTTAATTTCTCCAATCCCCTTATTAGCTTTGTGGCCCTTCTCTGAACTATTTCTAGTTCTGCAATATCTTTTTTAGCAATCGGTCCCCAGAACTGCACTCCAAACTCAAGGTGAGGTCTTACCAGGGCTTTATATAACAATAAATCTAAATAAAAATTCATATCATTAACTAAATTATTCCTATTTAAAACTAAATACTTACCTATGAAATAAACCCTAAGCTAGCTACAATATAACTAATAGTTACATTATAACTAGCTTAGGGTTTATTTTTATTTTACAGGCAAGTTTGTATTTATTTTAACTAGTTAGAATAGTTATTAAATAGTTATTAACTATTTAATAACTACCTAGCTAAAATAAATACAAAAGTACCTGTAAAATAAAACCTAACATAAGTTACAATAACACCTAACACTACACTATAATTAAATAAATGAACTAAATTAAATACAATTAAATAAATTACATACAATTAGCTAAATTAAATTAAATTAGCTAAAGTACAAAAAAAAACAAAACACTAAATTACAGAAAATAATAAACAAATTACAGATATTTAAACTAATTAGACCTAATCTAATAGCCCTGTTAAAATAAAAAAGCCCCCCCAAAATAAAAAAAACCCCTAGCCTAAACTAAACTACCAATAGCCCTTAAAAGGGCCTTTTGCGGGGCATTGCCCCAAAGTAATCAGCTCTTTTACCTGTAAAAAAAAATACAAATAACCCCCCCAACAGTAAAACCCACCACCCACACAACCAAACCCCCCAAATAAAATACTATCTAAAAAAAACTAAGCTCCCCATTGCCCTGAAATTAATTATAGTGTAGTGTTAGGTGTTATTGTAACTTAGGTTAGGTTTTATTTTACAGGTAAATATGTATTTATTTTAGCTAGCTAGTTATTAAATAGTTAATAACTATTTAATAACTATTCCAGCTAGTTAAAATAAATACAAACTTGCCTGTAAAATAAAAATAAACCCTAAGCTAGATACAATGTAACTATTAGTTATATTGTAGCTAGCTTAGGATTTATTTTATAGGTAAGTATTTAGTTTTAAATAGGAATAATTTAGTTAATGATATGAATATTTATTTAGATTTATTTAAATTATATTTAAGTTAGGGGGTGTTAGGTTTAGGGTTAGACTTAGGTTTAGGGGTTAATAACGTTAATATAGTGGCGGCGACGTTGGTGGTGGCAGATTAGGGGTTAATAATATAATGTAGGTGTTGGCGACATTGGGGAAGGCAGATTAGGGGTTAATAAATATAATGTAGGTGTCGGCGATGTTGGGGGCAACAGATTAGGGGTTCATAAATATAATGTAGGTGGCGGCGGTGTCCGGAGCGGCAGATTAGGGGTTAAAATTTTTATTATAGTGTTTGCGATGCGGGAGGGCCTCGGTTTAGAGGTTAATAGGAAGTTTATGGGTGTTAGTGTACTTTTTAGCACTTTAGTTATGAGTTTTATGCTACAGCGTTGTAGTGTAAAACTCATAACTACTGACTTTTAAATGCATTAGGGATCTTGATGGGGTAGGCTGTACCGCTCACTTTTTGGCCTCCCAGGACAGACTCGTAATATCAGCGCTATGGAAGTCTCATAGAAAAAAGACTTTACGAAGTTTACTTAAGTCGTTTTGTGGTAAGGCCAAACAAGTGTGCGGTGCCCCTAAACCTGCAAGACTCGTAATACCAGCGGGCGTAAAAAAGCAGCGTTAGGACCTCTTAACGCTGCTTTTTTACGCTACCGCACAACTCGTAATCTAGCCGATAGTAAGTTAAGACCATTGATCTTAAAGGGACATGAAACTCAAAAGTTTTCTTTCATGATTAAGATAGAACATGGAATTTTAAACAACTTTCTAATTTACTTCTATTATCAAAATAGCTTTGTTCCATTAGTATCCTTTGTTGGAAAGAATACCTAGGTAGGCTCAGGAGCTGGGAGCTAGCTGCTGATTGGTGGCTGCACATACAGGCCTCTTATCATTGCCTTATTAATGTGTCCAGCTAGCTCTTAATGTGTCCAGCAAGCTCCCATTAGTACATTGCAGCTCCTCCAATAAAGGATACCAAGAGAATGAAGCAAAATTGATAACAGAATTAAACAAAAAAGTTGTTTGAAATTGTATTCTTTATAAGAATCGTGAAAGAAGAAAATTGGGTTCCATGTCCCTTTAAGATACCCAGAATAGACAAATAAATGATATAACAAAACACTGGAGTATTTAATTGAAAGATGGAAGCAATAGTCCTAATATTGTATTTAAAGGGACAGTTTACTCAAAAATTTTCTCCCCTTTAATTTGTTCTCAATGATCCACTTTATCTGCTGGAGTGTATCAAATTGTTTACAAGTAGCTTCTTTACCCTTATATTGGCATTTGAAATTGTTAATTTAGCATGTGGTATCCCCACCTATTCTGAAAGTTTGTGGCCGCGCGTACCAGCTATAGATAAGCTTTGTAAACACAGCCAGCAGAAGAAATTACACTCCCAGTGCGATATAGCAGAGATAAGGTAATAAAATGTTGATTTTCCATTGTTCTCTCAAAGTATTGGTGATTGTTTTAAGGACAGATATAAGATAAAGAAGCAGGCATATGTGCACAATGTGATACAGTAATGAGATCTGATTATATCTACAAGCTCAACCTATTTTATTAGGCTGTGGCTTCAAAACACAAAATAAGAGCTTTAATATACAGAAATAAACCTTAAAAAGCTAATTTTCATACATTTTTTACTCTGCAGTTGGTAAAAAAAGCAATTGTAAACACATTAAGGGAAAAACTATTTTACAGTATACTGTCCCTTTAACCCCTTAACGACCAGTGCCTGCTGTCCTGTGCCTCTCTCTGCCACAATCTTGTTAAAAATAGCGAGACTGCACTATTTCTGCATGCCCCATGAGTGGAGCAGTGTAGAAATAGGCAGAGTTACTAATGCAGAGAGGGCTAATCGTTGGTGGTGTGGGAGGGTTAGGACGGAGGGAGGCGGGTGGATGGCCCATCGCTGGAGGGGAGCAGGAGGGGGGGGGGGCGTGGGTGGGACCGCTATGTTACAGAATAAAATGTGTAGAGTGGCAGTGAGTGGGAAGGAGGGAGGGGGGAGGAGGGGGAAGCAGGGAGTGGAAGTGGAGGGCCCTCTAGTGGGCCTGTAACAAAATTAAGGGATAACTGAGTTGAAGTCTGGAGGGTACTAGGCAGTTACATTGTTGCAAGTGTAGGGGCAGGTGTTTCTGCTTACCCTTATAGGTCCTGGCTGCAGTGGATCCGGCCCTCTTTGTTCCTGGTTCCAGACTTCAAGTGAGCTTTCCTGTGTGTTCATGATCCAGTGATCCAGCGATGCAGCGCTCTAGGAGAAAGTCTTTGCAACCTAAGCGGTATTGTGAGGTCGTGCAGGAGGTGCCGGGCATGCGGGGAGCTGCGAAGGGTAGCGGAGCATCAGAAAATGAAGATGTGGTACCCCTACTCCCCCAGCTAGGCTCCGGGCATCCCCCCTGTTAGTAACTAGAAGTGCTGTTAGGAGGGGCTGGGTCTCCAGGACCTGCCAGCAGCCCCTGGACCCAAGTCACCTCTTATGGGTTTCTCACCCACCCATGCCCCAGGTGATCTAGGGGTCCCACAAGTCTCCCATAACGGCATAACTGGCCAGGTGGCTGGGGATCATGCTGCCTTGGTACTTACTATGTCCCCAGTGTGCTACTGCCCCCTCAGCCCAATGTCACACCCCCTCATGGCCCAGAAGTTCTTACAATGTCGCTACATGCTGCAGCTGCTGCCGGTGACGCAGCCTGGCCGCAGCTGCAGGCCTTACCCCCAGGGGCGATCCTGTCGGTCCTGGGTCTTGCCCAGGCATTCATGGGGACATTGTCCCCGGCGTTCCTGGCCAGTTCTGGTGGTCTGGGGGCAGTTGTGGGGGATAACATGGGCCCAGAGGCCTCCGGTGTTCTCAGTCCTGCTCCGGCATTAAGCACCGTCCCTTCCGGTATACGCATGCGCGCTTCCTCCCTGGATGATTCATCCAGTGGGGAGGAGCATGGCGGAGACCATCGCACATGCAGCAGGAGCATAGAGCAATCCCTGGTAAGTCGGGGAGGCTCTGCCCAGGTGATTGGGCTCCTGATGGGAGGGGAGGGAGAGGGCTGAGTAAGAAGGCCATGCACAAGACTCCTGGTGGGAGGAGGGCTACACGTGGGGATGATGTGGCATATGTGGGCAATACATGTAGGGGTAACCGCATGTGTATAAATGCGCAGGAACAAGAGGGCATGTCTGTTAGGGAGTCATGTTTGGGGGCACGCAGTTTTGGTAATAGGATGGCTGATTCAGTGCTGGCTGGGGCTCAAGGGCCTGCTGTGGGTGTACTTGAGGATGTGTCTATGCCGGCCCAGGGCCGAGGCCAAGGTGTGAGTGAGGATGTAATTCATAAGGCAGTGGCGGTTGCTCTGGGTATGTGTGGGGTTGGAGAACAGGGGAGGATGCTGGGGGCCTCCTCGGGGCCCGTTCATCTGCGTAGAGTTCTCCCCATTCTTTTTTATGTTCACAGGGTGTCACGGTGGATCCATCTTCTAGCACAATGACATCAGCTCCCAGGCAGGATGCAGCAACACCGCCAGCCGCACCGCCCACCGTGGCGGCTTCCACTCTGCAACCGTCACCAGCAGGAGCTGCTCCGCCATTAGCCCCCAGTGGTGAGTATCTACTGCACACTGCACCACACGTAGAGCAGGGCGTGTCTAAAAGTGAGTGAGCTCAGAGTGAGGGTGATTTGGGCTTAGTAGGTAAGGGTCAGAAGGAGATGTTCAAGATGATTAAGAAGCTGGTAGCGGCTCAGGTTAAGGGGAAGGTTCCTTCTGCATTAGGTACGGAGGTGGTTCCGTTTGCGCAGGACTCTACCGTGGCTAGCACAGGCGTGGGGACCGTGGTGGTGTCAAGGAAAGTAGCCTTTCATGGGCACACCTACCCATGTTTAGTGCACTCCTTGTACGGCCTCCAGAAAGCGAAAGTGGTGAAGAAATTCAGGATGGGTGCTATGTGAACATCGTTGAACTCTCGCCAGAGTAAAGCTAGGGAAAGGGCGGCGGACGGTATCGGGCCTAAGAAATGGCAGAGGCCTGAGACATACGAAGAGTGGCAGTGCTGCTTTCATGTGCTGGCAACTTGTTATGTGGACAAGTGGCAGTCGCCAGGTCATAACCTTTTCAAGTATGAGGATACCATATATGATATCCACATGAGGTTCAAGGAAGGCGCTTGGCGGGAGTACGACATGGCCTTTCATAGGAAGATGGTAGGGAACCCTCTCCTGCATTTTGGGACCCAGGATCTCCACCTGTGGTCCAAGTTGGGGCTAGAGGGTGCGGCAAACGGCCCTCCAGCGGTACAACAGGGTGTTAGCCATCCACCCCTGCGGCCGAAGAGGCGGGGTAGGGAGTGCTGGAAATTCCAGGATAAGCAATGCGACAGGGGGGCGAACTGCTCCTTTCATCACATCTGCAAATTCTGTAGTGGTCCGCACCCCGGGGTGGAATGTAGTAGGAGGAGGGAGCCTGGCACGGAAAAGCCAGTCTCAAAAGGGGGTCATGGTAATAAGGGCCCTAATGCCCCTTCATTCGGCAGCCATGGGGCCATGGCTGCTGAACTACCCCAATCCTGAGACGGCTCAGCTGCTCAGGGTGGGGTTGGTGGAGGGGCTTAGAATTCCTGTGGGTGGGCACGTGGTGGGTTCCACGGTTCACCTTAAATCGGCCTCTGAGTATCCGGAGGTATTGCAGGAAAAATTGGGCAAGGAGGTGGCTTTGGGCAGGGTGGCTGGCCCCTTTTTGGAACAGCCTCTGCCTGATCTGGTGGTATACCCATTAGGGGTTGTACCTAAGAAGAACGCAGGCAAGTTTAGACTCATACACCACCTGTCCTTTCTGAAAGGAGCGTCAGTGAATGATGCCATTGACCCGGTAAGGAACTTGGTACATTACCAGTCCTTTGACGACACATTGGTGATCATCAGGGGCAAAGGGAAGGGGGCGATCATGGCGAAATTGGACATAGAGTCGGCTTTCCGGCTACTCCCCCTGCACTCGTCCGCAATCAGGCTTATGGGCATGAAGTTGGATGGGGCTTTCTATGTGGACAAATGTCTTCCCATTGGATGCTCGCTCTCATGCGTGCTTTTCAAAAGTTTCAGTTACTTTTTACAATGGGTAGTACAAAAGGAGTCCGGGGATGGGGCCGTGGCCCACTACCTGGATGACTTTCTCCTGCCTGGGGAGGCCGATTCTGATGAATGCGCTCGCTTGATGGTGATTATGCAAGATATGATGGGGAAATTTGGGGTGCCTTTGGTGAATGACAAAACGCAGGGCCCTTGTACTTGTCTAACTTTTCTGGGGATTGAAATAGATACGCGGGCAGCGGAGTGCAGGCTTCCTCGGGACAAGGTCAACCACCTGTTGCCGGTGGTTCTGTCCGTAGCTAGCGCTGAATCTATTTCCATCAAGGAACTTCAGTTCCTGCTAGGGTTGCTGAACTTTGCGTTTCGGGCAATACCGATGGATACAATCTTTAATAGGCGGCTGGAGAGTCAGCTGCAGGGTCCTAGAGGGCATAGAGCTTGGATCAGGGTGTCTACCGAGATGAAGGAGGAACTCAAGGTGTGGGCTGAATTCCTGAGGAACTTTAATGGGGTCTGCCTCTGGTGGGCAGAACCTATTTCAAACCAAACGCTGCACCTCTTTACGAATGCATTGGGGGGTTCGGGTATGGTGCTTACTTAAACGGCAAATGGAGCTCGGCTCCTTAGCCGGGAGATTGGGTTGGGTCGGGTCTGACCAAGAACCTGACCCTGTTGGAACTTTTTCCAATCATAGTGGCAATCGAGCTATGGGGACAGAAATTGGCTTATCGGTCTGTAATTTTCTGGTCAGACAACATGAGTGTGGTTTATGCCATAAACCGTTTGTCGGCATTGTCCCCGAGGGTGGTCACAAATTTGAGGCACCTAGTGTTGCGCTGCTTACAGCTGAAGGTCAGCTTTACAGCCTGGCATGTGCCTGGGGTGAAAAATGTATTGGCGGACGCGCTATCTAGGTTTCAATGGGAACAGTTTAGGAGGGTGGCGCCAAGAGCTGAGAAAACTGGCCTAACTTGCCCCCCTTTTCTTTGGCAGATGGCGGGGGCTGGGAAAGTATCATCCCCCTAGTGAGTGCTTCTTTGGCACCCAAGACATGGAGTACCTATGAAAACCACTGGAAGGCTTGGGTTTGCTTCGCCGGCCGACAGGGGTTCCAGGTCCACTCGGCTACACAGGTACAGGTGCTTGATTGGTTAGCGTGCTTGCATAGTAAGGGGGTTTCTAGATTAGTGGCTCAGGGTGGGTTGTCTGTTATCTCGTTCTTTAACAAAACATTTGGGATTGCAGACTTCTATGGCTCATTCTTGGTGAGACAGGTCTTGAAGGGGTGGGGGCGGCTGTCACCTTGCAACAAGAACTGTAGGGAGCCCATCACACCGTTGAGATTGCGTGAGCTGGTGGGGACACTGCAGTCAGTGTGCTCATTGAGGTACGAGGCTTTGCTCTTTAGGGCGGCTTTCTCGTTTGTTGGTGGCTACATCCAGGGTAGGATCGGTTGGTGGTATCAAATGGGAGCATGTGCGGCCCACTGAAAGTAGTTTGTTACTGCTAGTCCCCAGGTCTAAAACGGATCCAGAGGGAAGGGGGCCTGGCTCTCCCGCTGCACAGACACGAATTCCCGGAATGTTGCCCGGTTAGGAGTTTTGAGGAATATTGTCAAGTGAGACCACAGGGCTCTCCACAGTTATTCGTACACAAGGACGGTTCGTCTCTGTCGATTTTTCAATTTAAGAAGGTGCTAGCTAGGGCAGCGACTGCAGCGGGCCTTGACCCTGTGAGAATTGCGTCCCATTCATTTAGGATTGGGGCTGCCAGAAGCGTGGCTAGCATTGGGTCCTCTGAGGTGGATATCAAGAGGCTAGGGCGGTGGAAATCAGGTAGATTTAAGTTGTATATTCGACCATTGGGGGACACGCTTCATTAGCAGCAGGCCCAAAAAGTGGGGGGGGGGGCACAGGGCTACGATGGTTTGGGTAGCAGGGGGTTGTTGAAATTCTCTGCTTCCAAGGGTAGCGTTTTGGCTCAGCCTTTTATCATGTTATTTCAGGCAAGAATTCTTCCCTGATGCGCGTCTGGATAGTGGGGCACTCATTCGTGCATTGGGCATCCATCAGGGCTTTGCAGTGGCCAGACGGGCAGCAATTGGGATTTCCCGCATCCAGAGCTAGCATTCGGTGGCTGGGGTGCAGGGGTTTAACGTGGGACGAGTTGCCTACATTTTTTCAGGATGGTCATAGGAGGTGGGGGGCAACTTCACTTTATTGTACTGCACCTAGGGGGGAACGACATGGGGTCTATTCCAGTTTTAGACCTAATTAGTAGAATGGCTTCGGACATACGTTGGGTATGCGCTTGGCTCAACGATGTCAAGATTGGGTGGTCCAACGTGTTTGCACGACTGTGTTGGAAGTAAATTGTTACGCAGAGGGCTGCATACAATGTGAGGAAGAAGCTGAACTGGGAAATTGAGAAAACGGACACGGCGTTAGGCAGTTTTGTCATAAGGCACGATACTCTAACGGCTGACAATAAGGCTCTCTATCGCCCTGACATCAATCTCACAGATGTGGGATTAGACATTTTCTTCGGGGATATTCGTAAAGTTCTTCTCTCTGTAGTTTAAAAAAAAAAAAAGAATGTGCAATTTGGAATAATAAAAAAAAAAAAGATATAAGTTATTGTGTTAGGTGAGCTGGTCAGTTGTGGCGGCAAGAGGTGGCTGACTCTTGTGGCGGTCGGTCAGGGCCCAGAGAGCGGGCAGGGAGAGAGAAGAGTGATGCCCTAGGATGGGGAGCCAACGCCCGCTAGGTGCTGACCTAGGGGTTATCCCCCCCTACGAATTGTAGGCCAAATAGCTCTACCAGCTTACAGCTTTCTCTCTCTGCCAATTGGGCATGCGCAATCCGTGCCGCGCTGCAAACACTGTGTAGGACCCTGGCCGTCTGTTAGTAGGGGCTAAACTAGCTAGTTCATTGCCGCCACCAGATTGTTAAGAACTTTATACAGTTCTTTGTTATTATTATTAAAGTTGCCTACATTGACATATTTACATAGCCTAATTTAAGAGGTTTATTTTTGTAATAAACTTGACCGGTCTTTAGCCCAAAACCCGTTGTTGTGTGTTTATTGGTTTAATCATTCTAGGGTGTATAAGACGTAATAGGAAGTTTATCTCTTAAGGGGGGTCCTATAGTGGAAAGGGGAGTAGAGGGTGGGAAAGCAATCTGGGAGGGGGTAGGGTAATGGGGGGCAGCTACACTACAGAAAAAAGCGTTTTTTTGTTTTTTAATAAACAAATAAATAAAAATGATAGCAAACTGGATACTGGCACACAGCTGCCAGTACCTAAGATGGCGGCTAATAGGTAGAGGAGGGAGGTAGAGAGCTGTTTGGGGGGGGGGGTCGGGGAGGTTGGGGGGGGAAGGGGGGATCCTACACTGCAGAAAATAGAAAAACTATATATATTTTATTTTAAAAAAAAGCCTTATATTTTCATATTGGCAGACTTTCTGCCAGTACACAAGCAAAGATATAACACACCAGCGCCAGAGTATGGCTAAAATACCCAAAGGAAACAGATTATTGAAGTAGAGTAAATATTTATTACTGAACTATATAAAAACAAATAATTAAAACAGTCAAAAATGTAAAACTGGTATAAAAAGACGTCTTTTTATACCAGTTTTACATTTTTGACTGTTTCAATTATTTGTTTTTATATAGTTCAGTAATAAATATTTACTCTACTTCAATAATCTGTTTCCTTTGGGTATTTTAGCCATACTCTGGCGCTGGTGTGTTATATCTTTGCTTGTGTACTACTTTTTGGGACCTTTTAGAGGAAGTTCCTTCTAACTCACTAGTTTATATCCTCTTGTTCTAGCGCAGTCTATAACCACAACCTCCATAGACTTTCTGCCAGTACCTAAGATGTCAGTGACCATTGGGGGGGGGGGGGTAGTGGAGGGAAGACAGCTGTTTGAGAGGGATCAGGGGGTGGGAAGTGTCAGGAGGGTAATCTCTACCCTTACAAACTACCTGATTGACCCCATTCACTGCTAGGAATAATACAAGTGTGGTGTGCAGCTGCAATTAGCAGCCTTCTAATTACCAAAAAGAAATGGCAAAGCCATATATGTCTGCTATTTCTGAACAAAGGGGATCCCAGAGAAGCTTTTACAACCATTTGTGCCATGATTACACAAGCTGTTTGTTAATAATTTCCGTGAGAAACCTAAAGTTTGTGAAAAAGTTAACTTTTTTTTTTATTTGATCGCATTTGGCGGTGAAATAGTGGCATGAAATATACCAAAATGGGCCTAGATCAATACTTTGGGTTGTCTACTAAAAAAAATATTCATAGTTTTTAAGGTAATTTTTTTTAAAAAAATGTGCTATTTCTGTTTAAATGTAGTGATGGCAAAAATGCTAAAAATGCTCTGGTCTTTTGGGGATGTTTTAGTCTAAAACACCCTGTCCTTAAGGGGTAAAAGGTACCTAATTAAGAGGGACACTAAAGTAAAAATAAAGATGATTCAGATACAAAAGCCCCAGAGTGGACACATAATATATATTTTTTTATAAATCATGTGCACGATTTACGGCCACACCAGGTGAATAAATTATTTTTAATATTGCTTTTCCATCACAAATCAAATAGCTCAAAACATGACGTTTCCTCTAGCCAATCACAACAGAATATAGGGTGTTCTAATTTCTTGATATGCAACAGCACAGACCCGCCCTCTCCTATAGTGGAACATTTCCTGTTTACTTTTTTGTTCAACAACTTTTATTGAAAATACAATTAAACTGAAATCAATATATAATTTCCCTACAAGAAACAAATACCCTACAGGACTAGGGGGGGCTTCAGACTGTCTCAATAAGCCCAGTTATCTGATTGTGGGCAGCACGTCTGCTGGAGGGGAAATTCTGGGGCGTGAGACTCATGTGACCTAAAATTGCATGTTGGGGAGGGTGTCATATGATAGGGAACCAAGTCATGTGATGTGGACCAATTGGTCCCCAGTGTGACCGTAAATTGTGCCTTTGATTTAGTAAATCGTGCGCACAATTTCTAAAATAATATTGCGTGGCCACTCAGGGGCTCCATAAGATAGAGCATGCAATTTAAAACAAGTATTTTTATAGGCACATTTTGAGGCACCTGCTCCATACTGTGCATGTGCAAAAGTTCACAATGTATACATATGTTTTACTATTCCAAAGTTGGACATAAAATAAACAAATAATCAAATAAACCAATTTATAACATGTAATAGTAAAAATGTAATGTATTTTTTAAGATGCCCTTGTATTTTTACTTATATAGGACGTGCTACTAGATTCTTAAAAACACTTATTCATGAACAAATCAGTAATACTAATACTAGGGCTTTATGAAACGTTTTAAAATTTGGCATAATAAAGACCCTTTATATCAATAATTCTTGGGTATAAAGAAATTAATACCACATGGGTGAGGGGGGTAACATGTTAAATACTTTAGATCAATTGTAAATAAAATTAAATGGATTTACATTATGGATTCCCTCATCCCTGATGGATTAAAAGGGTTTACCATAGGGCCCCTGCGCTTAGGAGGGGCCCACACCGGTCTCAGGTAATGGTACAAATGACAGAGCCTTTTTTGTCAGGTCACTTGCGGTGCAGCATATATATTTATTTTTTATTATTAAGTTCCAGAGTGGCATCAAGGTCTGCTTCTCCCACATTTGCCATATTCTCTCTGTAAATGACTGTGCGCAGTACAGGGCCACAGCCTGCAATGGGATTTTACAGAGAAACGGGCGGATGTGAAAGGACCGGAGTCACTAAGCAGGCTATAGAAGCAGCAGTGCAGGGGTGAGTAGGTGGATCCCATAGGCTGACTACTTCTGGAGCAGTTTCTTTGAAGACCAACTCATCTCCTTCACGTTTGTAGGTTATTAAAAGTAATAATTTTTTTAATATTTTTTTGCATCAACTTTCAGTAATTTACAAATCAAAACAAATACATTTTTTATTAAGAACCTGGTAGTGCCGAGCTTAGAGATTGTGACTCTTCCATATAAAGATCATCCGTATCAATAAATGTAAAGTAGATAGTGAGTTTGTGTGTCTGTATGTATCTGTCTTTGTGTGTGTATCTGCATATGTGTACCTGTGTATGTGTCAGTATGTATGTATGTGTGTGTATGTACTTGCGTATGTGTATAGTCTGTGTGTATGTATATATCTGTATGTGTCAATGTACTTGTGTATTTGTATATCTGTGTATGTATGTATGAATCTGTATGTGTCTATGTACTTGTGTATCTATGTATGAATGTGTATGTATTTATGTATCTCTCTGTCTGTGTGTGTGTATGTAGTTGCATATGTGTGTATCTCTGTGTATGAATGTGTGTGTGTGTGTGTGTATGTAGTTGTGTATGTGTGTATATGTGTATATGTGTATAAATGTTTATGTATGTATATCTGTGTATGAGGAATAGAAGAAAATAGAGGGGCGTCTCATGTTTTCTTCTATTCCTCATAGTTATACCCGGACCAGTCGGCGAGGAGGAGGCAGCCACCACAGGGCTTTTCCACTTGGTTTTGAAAAGGACTAATTTTTGCCTTGATTTTGTAATTATATTTGGACTTCCCTCATTTGAGAGGATTTTATTTCATTTTTCTTTTTTTTTGTTTTAATATTTTTTTATCTGTATTGTATACACAATTACCAATTTGCATTTTTTAAAGCGTATATAGATTAATATCACTATCTATATTATCACTAGCGCCCCCTTACTTTGCTGTAAGGCTATATATACACATATATCTGTGTATGTTGTTGAGTGTGTATGTACCTGTGTGTGAGAGTGTAACTGTGTGTATGTGAGGAATACTTCATTGCAATTTTTATTTTTGGTAGGAGCCCCATGCGGTCATACTGCCTAGGGCCCCACACTTGATAGGGCCAGCTCTGCAGATTAAACAAGGCTTTTGAACAGTATCGTTTACTTGTCTAATCAATTAGGCAAATTAGTGGATCAAATTTGGATTTATTCTTCCTATGATATAAAAAAAGTCAGTAAACCAGACAGTGTTTCTATAATATGCAACAACTTCTGGATTACTATAAGAACATTTGAATGCACAGCCTATCCTCCAAAAACCAACATAAATATGGCAAAACGCACGTGAGGTCGCATGGAGAGGTGGAGCAGACCAATGCTGGAGTAGTCCTTGCAATGGTACTGTAGCTTCAATTTATATTTTACCATCCTCATTATAGGACTGTGGATTTTGCTCACTGGTTTTATATATGGACTGACACCCTTGGTGATTGTAATATGGTATATATAAATATTCTAGAAAGAGAAAGGCTCATTTGGCCCATTTTGCTTCCTTCAAAGGCTGCCTATTAAAATGAGTGCTGTCCAATAAACAATGGCAATTGCACAATAATGCTTTTGTTTTCACTAAATATATTTATTCTAAATAATGCAATGACATTTAACACAATTCCATTTCCACTCCACCCTTGGGAGCCAGTACTTTTTATTTAGCTTATTCCTGTTATGGAATTAAACTGCTGGCATACACATTTGCAGGTGTATATTTATTGGGCAACTTATCTAACTGGCATTCTGTGCCTAAACTGGCAAATGCAAACTACTGGAGGGCAGGATATGTTGTTTCATTTCTTTTTATCATAAGTTTAAAAGGAAACACATTTGTAATATGTATATACTGTATATAAATATTAATTACAATGCAGAATATTTTTTAACAATAATTTAGTACCTATTTAATCGCTCTCTAACTAGGATGTTGGGTCACAAGTTTGATTTCCATAGTTTTGTACAGACTTCCACATGCAATCAAGAATAAAGTTAAAACTCTGCTGACCTTACAATGCCAGAGTCACCTTTTAAATAATGGGACAAGTGCTTTATACAGAGCAGATAACAATAATCAGAGCGTGTAAATATTTCATTGTGTCGTATGACAGTGGACTGGTTCCTTCTATCACTTGTAGAGGAATGAGCGAAACTGTCTCCTCCAAAGCTTCAGTAATTACCTTTTGTCTGTATCTGCACTCCTCGCGCCTTCTGGGACCAAGACAATAAATGGAAATGATTTCTTGCAGAGGACGGTTTGCTGGGTTTTTTTTCAGTGTCCCAGAGACGCGTTTCCAGTTATCTAATTCCTTTTTAATAAGCCGCTCAGGATTAAAAAGCAGCTGGTTTTCATTTGTAGTCCCAGCAAAATAATTGAACTAAGAACAAAGGATGTTGGACTTTGAAAAAAAAATCGTTCTTTTAGAAATTCAGTAATAGCAGTCAGACTATTTAGGGACAGGTGACAAAATAAGGTGATCCAATGATAAGTAGAATATATAAAAGCCTGAGAGAAAACAGTAGCGCCCCTGCCTCCTACGACTTCAAAGAAATTCGATTAAAGGTATTTTTTTTCTCTGTGTTCTGTAATTATAGGTTTTATCTTATGTATCAAGGCTGAGAAACATCATAGAAACAAAATGAAATAGGTTAATCTGGTCAATCTTCCTAAAAGGTTAGGCTTGAATATTTTAAGGATCCCTTCATATGTGTCCCAAAACTCATCACTCTTCTTACAATGGCGCTCACCTAGGAACTGATGAATAAAGATTCTCCAGCTTGGAGAGAAATTGTAGTGCAGACTTTACAGGGGCTGAATTCACTGAATGCTCAAAAAAATGGGCGGAACTTTCCAGCACTGTGAGATCTTTCTCATTTCTGTATATGAAGGAGAGTCAAGCCGAGTGCAATAAAGCATTGCATGATATGAGAGTTTTATTACACTTACTTTACATTTCAGATTGGTTCCTTTCAATATTATTTAATTCATGTTTTACATCTTATATTATATTTTAATACGGTTAGATTTAGATCCATCAGTGATTTTACAAATTATGATTATGTTTTGAAAGTTTCTTTGTTACTTTAACAAATTATGATCATATTTTGTATATTTCTGTTTATTTTACAACTTACATTGCCCTTTATATTTTCTCTATTGTAAAATAAAGTACAGCTTCAGAAAGTGGGATGGACAGGGGAGATCCCTTGGCTTAACAAGGTAGTTCCCAAGGTATGTCTAAAGCTCTCTCACAAGTCTTGTGAAAAGCTGTATCCAAGAGAGCTTCATTACTTTCTATGGAAGGCATTTCTCTGGGACATCCAGGTTCCACCCTTTTTCTTAAAGAATTCAGTGAGTTCAGCCCCTACGAAGTCTGCAATATAATTTCTCTCCAAACTACAGAATCTTTGCTTATCTGGCCCATAGAAAGTAATAAAGCTCTCTGGGAAACTGAAGCTATCAGTTTTTCAGTTTTATTTTAAATAGTAGAAATACAAAGTGCAATGTTATTGTAAAATATATACATAAAACACACACATATACAAAGTATGATCCTAATTTGTTAAAGTTGCACAGAAACTGTGAAAGCATAATAAGATTTTGTAAAATCACAATCCTAAATACACTGCTGTATACACGATAAAATCCAAAATAGAAAATGCAAAGTTTAAATGTTATAAACGTAATCTGAAGTGTAAAGTGATATAAAATACAAAGCATAAAGTGTAACTGCAGCAGAACTCTCATATCATGCAGTGCTATATTGCACTGGGCTTCACATACAGAAGTGCTGTGAACGCTTATTGGAGACGTACAGGTACAAATCTCCAAATATTCTGAAATCCAAACTTTTTTAGAAATAAAATTTTCAAAAACGACTATTTTTCCCCACCGTTACGTCACAACCTTCTCTGGCTGAGTCTTTGGTTTGCTTTTTTTTTGTGTTCTAAAATGCAAATAATGGTGCATATTTATTTAAAACAACAAAAATGTATTTCCGATTACAGTACTGTGCTATCTTTAAGAGGGTACAATGTACACAAAAGTATTAAATTATATAAAACTACCTTTATTTACATATATAATCTGTGTAATGACATAAATATTGCCTAATTGATATTGTTGTTTACACTTGGTTCCATCCCTTCTCCAATCTGTCCCATTTTAAAGATGCAAATATATCAAAATCTAAACTATTTCGAAATCCAAACCTTTTCTGGTTCCAAGCAGTGTGGATAAACAGTCATGGGGGCATAATTATCAAGCTACGTATGGAGCTGGTGCAATGATAAATGCCGACAGCGTATGCTGTCTGCATTTATCGATGTGCTGCGGACATGATACGCTACTTCGTATCATGTCCGCTCGCGCATTGATTAATAGGCCCAATGGAGTCATGTCTGCTGGTAAAACTTCTCTTGCTAACAGGATACCTGCCCGGAGAGCCTTCACCAGGTTCACTCAGTTTTAGTTGGCCAGGGTCTGTTATTTACCCAAGATGTTAGGTTTACAAAAACCTGCAAACAAGATATTACTTTGACTTAAATAAACAGGGAAATGCCCTTGCCATTGTCATGAAGCTTATGTATTGAAATCTTCAACAGTGAAGGATGGTGGAGGTTCCTTACATATTTGGGGCTGCATTTCTGCAAATGGAGTTGGGGATTTGGTCAGAATTAATGGTCTCCTTAATGCTGGGAAGTAAAGACAGATACATATCCATCATCATGCAATACCATCAGGGAGGCATCTGATTGGCACCAATTTGTTTTTCATTTTTGATATGAGTATACAGATAATATATAAAAAGTAATTGTTTCCACAACAGAACAAAAAATAGTGATTGTATAGCAGTTCAAAACCAAGCATGGCTCGTATACCATGAGTTCTACAATGTTCTTAACTATTTACTGTACATATCAAAGAAGCCCCATAACACATTATTTCAGGATAAGATCAATAGAACAAGATTTTCCTATCAAATAACAGTAAAACATAACACAAAAGAGAAGTGTGCATACTGCATAAGACAATTAGAAGAAAGGAGAAACACAGGTACAGGTTTATTTCTAAACATTTAAGTGCATGTTGTTTGTGAGTGGGTGTTCACAGGTTCCTTGTGAGCATTTAAGTGCATGTTGTTTGTGAGTGGGTGTTCACAGGTTCCTTGTGAGCATTTAAGTGCATGTTGTTTGTGAGTGGGTGTTCACAGGTTCCTTGTGAGCATTTAAGTGCATGTTGTTTGTGAGTGGGTGTTCACAGGTTCCTTGTGAGCATTTAAGTGCATGTTGTTTGTGAGTGGGTGTGCACAGGTTCCTTGTGAGCTGGTAAGTGCATGTTGTTTGTGAGTGGGTGTGCACAGGTTCCTTGTGAGCTGGTAAGTGCATGTTGTTTGTGAGTGGGTGTGCACAGGTTCCTTGTGAGCTGGTAAGTGCATGTTGCTTGTGAGTGTGTGTGCACAGGTTCCTTGTGAGCATTTAAGTGCATTTTGTTTGTGAGTGTGCACAGGTTCCTTGTGAGCATTTAAGTGCATGTTGTTTGTGAGTGGGTGTGCACAGGTTCCTTGTGAGCTGGTAAGTGCATGTTGTTTGTGAGTGGGTGTGCACAGGTTCCTTGTGAGCTGGTAAGTGCATGTTGTTTGTGAGTGGGTGTGCACAGGTTCCTTGTGAGCTATTAAGTGCATATTGCTTGTGAGTGGGTGTGCACAGGTTCCTTGTTAAATTTTAAGTCCATGTTGTTTCTGAGTGGGTGTGTACAAGTTCATTGTTAGCTGGTAAGTGCATGTTGTTCTAAAGTGGGTGTGCACATGTTCCTTGTTAGTTGGTAAGTGCATGTTGTTTGTGAGTGGGTGTGCACAGGTTCCTTTCTAAATGTTTAAGTGCATGTTGTTTGTGAGTGCGTGTGCATAGGTTCTTTGTGAGCATTTAAGTGCATGTTGTTTGTGAGTGGGTGTGCACGGGTTCCTTGTTAGCTTGTTAGTGCATGTTGTTTGTGAGTGGGTGTGATCAGGTACTGCAGCCGATGGTGAGCTCCTTGTGGAGCTTTCTCTCGGATACCAAGCATGTTCTCAATCTCCTCTCGCGTGTGGAAGATTTTGTATGGGTAACCGCTGACGTTAAGTCGCTTTATACCTCCATCCCACACGAGAGGGGATTGGAAGCCATTCGTTTCTTTATGGAAAGACACTTTGGATCTGACCCATCCTTCGTGGATTATGTGGTAGAGGTCACCCACTTCCTACTGAGCCATAATTATTTCGAATTTGAGGGGGATTTATATGGAGGGACAATAGATCAGACCTACATATCTTCTTGGAAAGTCTGGATGATGAGGTCTTGGGCCTCCACTTTACCCACGAAGTGCAGGGTAAGAGTATCAACTTTCTTGATGTAACATTGACAGGCAAGCCAGGGCAGACTATAGCCTCAGAAACCTATCGGAAGCCGATATCGGGCAATTGCCTTTTGCATGCAAAGAGTTGCCACCCGCAGGGAGTTTTTAAGGGGGTCGCAAAAGGGCAGTTCATCCGCCTGAAGAGAAACTGCAGTGATGCAGCAGTTTACAGCAGACAGGCGGATGATTTAGAGAAAAGGTTTAGGGAAAGAGGCTATGGGAGTTCAGTTATCTCCAAGGCTAGGAATGTCGTTGAGGGCATACCCAGGGATAGACTCCTTGAACCCCCAAAAACTCTAACAGGGAGATCGAACCCACAAAACAGGGTGGATGACAAAATTACTTTTCTTACGGAATACTCTAAACAATATGATGACATTTGTCAGATTTTAAAAAGAAATTTCAGTATGTTGTCTGCTGATGACAAACTGAAGGAGGTAATAGAGAAAGGTTTGAGAGTATCCTATAAGAAAAATAAAACTATAGGTAACATGATAGCACCAACCAGGTTGAGAAAATCAAACCAGAATGTATCATCGTGGTTGAGTTGTAAGGGTACCTTTCGCTGCCACCATCGTACTTGTGTGGCATGCGAGAAGGTGACGACAGGAAGTCAGTTTAATTCATTGACAACGGGCCAGGTATTTGGGATAGACTCATGTCTCAACTGCAGATCTACCTATGTGGTATATGTCATCAGTTGCAGAAATTGCTCCCTTCAATATGTGGGGTCTCACGACCAGGGAGGCCAGGGTCCGCATAAAAGAACATCTTGCTGACATCAGAGCTGGAGTACTATCTACCCCTCTGGTACAACACTTTTTGAGCACACATTCTAAGGACACTGCTTCCTTCTCTTGGACTATCATAGAAAAGGTTCCCCCACTTAAAGGAGGACAGGACAGGAACCGCAGGCTAGGGGAGAGAGAAGTGTTTTGGATCTTCAAACTGAGGACAAGGGTCCCTGAAGGTCTTAATTCTGAATACGATTTAATCAATTTCTGGTAACTCTACAGTGAAATTACTCTCATTTGGCCTAAGTTCCTGTTCTTCCCCTCTATCCAAGTTCCTTCATCTGGAACTGAGTATGTGGTTCCCCTTGCTCATGGAGAGAAAAGGGGGAAAAAGGGGAAAAAAGAATGTGATAACATAGTAGCTCACTATTTATCTTGTTCCACACCATTGTCTTTTATAAGTATGGTCCGGAGGGTATTCTTTTCTCTCTTTTTCCCCTTTTTTATCTATGGTAATAAAGTTCCTTTAATTGGAACCTGTGATATTTTATATATATCTCTTGTTGAAGCTACACATTATGACCACATACATTCTTATATAAATGCAGTCTTATCAGTTGGGCAGCACTTAGCTTCCAAGCGTTTTCTGCAGTACTAATTTGTGAAAATGTGGCACCAACTGCCTTAACATGGACCTGTATATTGACAAGTGGCAACACTCATTCCTGACTCCGAAAACAACGGATAGGTCCATATGTAAGGGTCAGGTTGATCATTATATATTACCGATAGTGTAATCACTGTACATGGTCACATGATATACAATCCTCTGCTTCTGTTCTCATTATATCTTTTGCTTAGCCTGTAGTTATTACTACTGTCTTTTGTATTTTATTAATTTTTGCATTAGGTTTTTTGTTTTGTTTTCATGCAAGTTTCAACTATTTGTTGTTATTTCCATTTTGTGCACTTACTTCATTGTTCATCTTGCTATTTAGACGTATATATTTCTGTCATTTATAGCATGTCTTATTTTGTCATGTTATATTTCAGAGTACATGGAAGCGGGAGTTCTATCTTAGCAGCAGAGAACTGGTGAACTGATCACTCTCCATGAAATACAAGTCATAGCAAGATTGCAAGCCTCCTAACTTAATTTAATTATGTTATCATAGCACTTTGTTTATATATATATAGGTAGCTGTTGAACCCGGATAATTTCTGTGTCCCCCCTATATTCAATGTAACGGAGGTTATTTTGTTTGATTGCTATAACTTCACAGGAGGTCAATGTAAACACTGTATGATTATTTGAATTCACTGTGTACCAAGTAGTACCTTTCAATTGGTCCCTTTGGGTTTCTTGTAATAAGGGGTGGGTCCCTTGCAACCAATGGGAGCTGACTGCTAGCCTTTTTAAAGAGCACACACAAACACTTTTAACCAGGTAATGAGTAAGGCAATCTGCTGAAACGCGTATACCTGTCTAATTTTGCAGTCTGCTTCCAACAGTAGATTTACTTAGTTTTGTATTAACCCTGGGGAGGTGTTCCTATCCCCCCCCCTCACACTGTTAGTTATGGTTTGTCACTGACTTACCCCTGTGTGTAAATTTCACTCATTTGCGCAGTAACATAATTAGTTTTATTTAATAAACCTTTGTTTTTTGCAATTCATTCATAGTGCATGTTGTTTGTGAGTGGGTGTGCACAGGTTCCTTTCTAAACGTTTAACTGCATGTGTTTTGTGAGTGGGTGTGCATAGGTTCCTTGTGAGCATTTAAGTGCATGTTGTTTGTGAGTGAGTGTGCACAGGTTCCTTGTGAGCTATTAAGTGCATGTTGCTTGTGAGTGTGTGTGCACAGGTTCCTTTCTAAACGTTTCTTGTGAGCGTTTAAGTGCATGTGGTTTGTGAGTGGTTGTGCACAGGTTCCTTGTGAGCTGGTAAGTGCATAATTTGTGAGTGGGTGTGCACAGGTTCCTTGTGAGCTGATAAGTGCATGTTGTTTGTGAGTGGGTGTGCACAGGTTCCTTGTGAGCATTTAAGTGCATGTTGTTTGTGAGTGGGTGTGTGCACAGGTTCCTTGGAGCTATTAAGTGCATGAGTTGCTTGTGAGTGGGTGTGCACAGGTTTCCTTGTGAGGCTGTAAGTGCATGTTTGTTAGTGAGTGGGTGTGCACAGGTTCCTTTCTAAAACGTTTAAGTGCATGTGCTTTGTGAGTGGGTGTGCACAGGGTTCCTTGTGAGCTGGAAAGTGCATAATTTGTGAGTGGGTGTGCACAGGTTCCTTGTGAGCTGGTAAGTGCATGTTGTTTGTGAGTGGGTGTGCACAGGTTCCTTGTGAGCATTTAAGTGCATGTTGTTTGTTAGTGGGTGTGCACAGGTTCCTTGTGAGCTATTAAGTGCATGTTGCTTGTGAGTAGGTGTGCACAGGTTCCTTGTGAGCTGGTAAGTGCATGTTGTTTGTGAGTGGGTGTGCACAGGTTCCTTGTGAGCATTTAAGTGCATGTTGTTTGTGAGTGCGTGTGCATAGGTTCCTTGTGAGCATTTAAGTGCATGTTGTTTGTGAGTGCGTGTGCATAGGTTCCTTGTGAGCATTTTAGTGCATGTTGTTTGTGAGTGGGTGTGCACAGGTTTCTTGTGAGCGTTTAAGTGCATGTTGTTTGTGATTGGGTGTGCACAGGTTCCTTGTGAGCTGGTAAGTGCATGTTATTTGTGAGTGGGTGTGCACAGGTTCCTTGTGAGCTGGTAAGTGCATGTTGTTTGTGAGTGTGTGTGCACATGTTCCTTGTGAGCTGGTAAGTGCATGTTGTTTGTGAGTGGGTGTGCACAGGTTCCTTGTGAGCATTTAAGTGCATGTTGTTTTTGAGTGGGTGTGCACAGGTTCCTTGTGAGCTATTAAGTGTGTGTTGCTTGTGAGTAGTTGTGCACAGGTTCCTTGTGAGCTGGTAAGTGCATGTTGTTTGTGAGTGGGTGTGCACAGGTTCCTTGTGAGCTGGTAAGTGCATGTTGTTTATGAGTGGGTGTGCACAGGTTCCTTGTGAGCATTTAAGTGCATGTTGTTTGTGAGTGTGTGTGCACGGGTTCCTTGTGAGCATTTAATTGCATGTTGTTTATGAGTGGGTGTACACAGGTTTCTATCTAAAAATTTAAGTGCATGTTGTTTTTGAGTGCTTGTGCACAAGTTGTGCAAATGTTCCTTGTGAGCTGGTAAGTGCATGTTGTTTGTGAGTGGGTGTGCACAGGTTCCTTGTGAGCTGGTAAGTGCATGTTGTTTGTGAGTGGGTGTGCACAGGTTCCTTGTGAGCATTTAAGTGCATGTTGTTTGCGAGTGGGTGTGCACAGGTTCCTTGTGAGCTATTAAGGGCATGTTGCTTGTGAGTGGGTGTGCACAGGTTCCTTGTTAAATTTTAAGTGCATGTTGTTTGTGAGTGGGTGTGTACAAGTTCATTGTTAGCTGGTAAGTGCATGTTGTTCTAAAGTGGGTGTGCACAGGTTCCTTGTTAGCTGGTAAGTGCATGTTGTTTGTGAGTGGGTGTGCACAGGTTCCTTTCTAAATGTTTAAGTGCATGTTGTTTGTGAGTGCGTGTGCATAGGTTCCTTGTGAGCATTTAAGTGCATGTTGTTTGTGAGTGGGTGTGCACAGGTTCCTTGTTAGCTTGTTAGTGCATGTTGCTTGTGAGTGGGTGTGCACAGGTTCCTTGTGAGTGTTTAAGTGCATGTTGTTTGTGAGTGAGTGTGCACAGGTTCCTTGTGAGCTGGTAAGTGCATGTTATTTGTGAGTGGGTGTGCACAGGTTCCTTGTGAGCTGGTAAGTGCATGTTGTTTGCGAGTGGGTGTGCACAGGTTCCTTGTGAGCTGGTAAGTGCATGTTGTTTGTGAGTGGGTGTGCACAGGTTCCTTTCTAAACGTTTAAGTGCATGTGTTTTGTGAGTGGGTGTGCACAGGTTCCTTGTGAGCTGGTAAGTGCATGTTATATGTGAGTGGGTGTGCACAGGTTCCTTGTGAGCTGGTAAGTGCATGTTGTTTGTGAGTGCGTGTGCATAGGTTCCTTGTGAGCATTTAAGTGCATGTTGTTTGTGAGTGGGTGTGCACAGGTTCCTTGTGAGCTGGTAAGTGCATAATTTGTGAGTTGGTGTGCACAGGTTCCTTGTGAGCTGGTAAGTGGATGTTGTTTGTGAGTGTGTGTGCAAAGGTTCCTTGTGAGCTGGTAAGTGCATGTTGTTTGTGAGTGGGTATGCACAGGTTCCTTGTGAGCATGTAAGTGCATGTTGTTTTTGAGTGGGTGTGCACAGGTTCCTTGTGAGCTATTAAGTGTGTGTTGCTTGTGAGTAGTTGTGCACAGGTTCCTTGTGAGCTGGTAAGTGCATGTTGTTTATGAGTGGGTGTACACAGGTTTCTATCTAAAAATTTAAGTGCATGTTGTTTTTGAGTGCTTCTGCACAAGTTGTGCAAATGTTCCTTGTGAGCTGGTAAGTGCATGTTGTTTGTGAGTGGGTGTGCACAGGTTCCTTGTGAGCTGGTAAGTGCATGTTGTTTGCGAGTGGGTGTGCACAGGTTCCTTGTGAGCATTTAAGTGCATGTTGTTTGCGAGTGGGTGTGCACAGGTTCCTTGTGAGCTATTAAGGGCATGTTGCTTGTGAGTGGGTGTGCACAGGTTCCTTGTTAAATTTTAAGTGCATGTTGTTTGTGAGTGGGTGTGTACAAGTTCATTGTTAGCTGGTAAGTGCATGTTGTTCTAAAGTGGGTGTGCACAGGTTCCTTTGTTAGCTGGTAAGTGCATGTTGTTTGTGAGTGGGTGTGCACAGGTTCCTTTCTAAATGTTTAAGTGCATGTTGTTTGTGAGTGCGTGTGCATAGGTTCCTTGTGAGCATTTAAGTGCATGTTGTTTGTGAGTGGGTGTGCACAGGTTCCTTGTTAGCTTGTTAGTGTATGTTGCTTGTGAGTGGGTGTGCACAGGTTCCTTGTGAGTGTTTAAGTGCATGATGTTTGTGAGTGAGTGTGCACAGGTTCCTTGTGAGCTGGTAAGTGCATGTTGTTTGTGAGTAGGTGTGCACAGGTTCCTTGTGAGCTGGTAAGTGCATGTTATTTGTGAGTGGGTGTGCACAGGTTCCTTGTGAGCTGGTAAGCGCATGTTGTTTGTGAGTGGGTGTGCACAGGTTCCTTGTGAGCTGGTAAGTGCATGTTGTTTGTGAGTGGGTGTGCACAGGTTCCTTTCTAAACGTTTAAGTGCATGTGTTTTGTGAGTGGGTGTGCACAGGTTCCTTGTGAGCTGGTAAGTGTATGTTATATGTGAGTGGGTGTGCACAGGTTCCTTGTGAGCTGGTAAGTGCATGTTGTTTGTGAGTGCGTGTGCAAAGGTTCCTTGTGAGCATTTAAGTGCATGTTGTTTGTGAGTGGGTGTGCACAGGTTCCTTGTGAGCTGGTAAGTGCATAATTTGTGAGTTGGTGTGCACAGGTTCCTTGTGAGCTGGTAAGTGCATGTTGTTTGTGAGTGTGTGTGCAAAGGTTCCTTGTGAGCTGGTAAGTGCATGTTGTTTGTGAGTGGGTGTGCACAGGTTCCTTGTGAGCATTTAAGTGCATGTTGTTTGTGAGTGGGTGTGCACAGGTTCCTTGTGAGATATTAAGTGCATGTTGCTTGTGAATGGGTGTGCACAGGTTCCTTGTGAGCTGGTAAGTGCATGTTGTTAGTGAGTGGGTGTGCACAGGTTCCTTTCTAAATGTTTAAGTGCATGTGCTTTGTGAGTGGGTGTGCACAGGTTCCTTGTGAGCTGGTAAGTGCATAATTTGTGAGTGGGTGTGCACAGGTTCCTTGTGAGCTGGTAAGTGCATGTTGTTTGTGAGTGGGTGTGCACAGGTTCCTTGTGAGCATTTAAGTGCATGTTGTTTGTGAGTGGGTGTGCACAGGTTCCTTGTGAGCTATTAAGTGCATGTTGCTTGTGAGTAAGTGTGCACAGGTTCCATGTGAGCTATTAAGTGCATGTTGCTTGTGAGTGGGTGTGCACAGGTTCCTTGTGAGCATTTAAGTGCATGTTGTTTGTGAGTGTGTGTGCATATGTACCTTGTGAGCATTTAAGTGCATGTTGTTTGTAAGTGCGTGTGCATAGGTTCCTTATGAGCATTTAAGTGCATGTTGTTTGTAAGTGCGTGTGCATAGGTTCCTTATGAGCATTTAAGTGCATGTTGTTTGTGAGTGGGTGTGCACAGGTTCCTTGTGAGCTATTAAGTGCATGTTGCTTGTGAGTAGGTGTGCACAGGTTCCTTGTGAGCTGGTAAGTGCATGTTGTTTGTGAGTGGGTGTGCACAGGTTCCTTGTGAGCATTTAAGTGCATGTTGTTTGTGAGTGCGTGTGCATAGGTTCCTTGTGAGCATTTAAGTGCATGTTGTTTGTGAGTGTGTGTGCATAGGTTCCTTGTGAGCATTTTAGTGCATGTTGTTTGTGAGTGGGTGTGCACAGGTTCCTTGTGAGCGTTTAAGTGCATGTTGTTTGTGAGTGGGTGTGCACAGGTTCCTTGTGAGCTGGTAAGTGCATGTTATTTGTGAGTGGGTGTGCACAGGTTTCTTGTGAGCTGGTAAGTGCATGTTGTTTGTGAGTGTGTGTGCACATGTTCCTTGTGAGCTGGTAAGTGCATGTTGTTAGTGAGTGGGTGTGCACAGGTTCCTTTCTAAACGTTTAAGTGCATGTGCTTTGTGAGTGGGTGTGCACAGGTTCCTTGTGAGCTATTAATTGCATGTTGCTTGTGAGTAGTTGTGTACAGGTTCCTTGTGAGCTGGTAAGTGTATGTTTTTTGTGAGTGGGTATGCACAGGTTCCTTGTGAGCATTTAAGTGCATGTTGCTTGTGAGTGCGTGTGCATAGGTTCCTTGTGAGCATTTAAGTGCATGTTGTTTGTGAGTGTGTGTGCATAGGTTCCTTGTGAGCATTTTAGTGCATGTTGTTTGGGAGTGGGTGTGCACAGGTTCCTTGTGAGCTGGTAAGTGCATGTTGTTTGTGAGTGGGTGTGCACAGGTTCCTTGTGAGCATTTAAGTGCATGTTGTTTGTGAGTGGGTGTGCACAGGTTCCTTTCTAAACATTTAAGTGCATGTTGTTTGTGAGTGGGTGTGTACAAGTTCCTTGTTAGCTGGTAAGTGCATGTTGTTCTAAAATGGGTGTGCAAAGGTTCCTTGTGAGCATTTAAGTGCATGTTGCTTGTGAGTGGGTGTGCACAGATTCCTTGTGAGCTATTAAATGCATGTTACTTGTGAGTGAGTGTGCACAGGTTCCTTGTGAGCTGTTTCTTGTGTGTGGGTGTGCATGTGAGTGTGCACGTTTCTTGTGTGTGGGTGTGCATGTTTCTTGTGTGTGAGTGTGCACAGGTTTCTTGTGTGTGGGTGTCCACATGTTTCTTGTGTGTGAGTGTGCACATGTTTCTCGTGTGTGGGTGTGCACATGTTGCTTGTGTGTAGGTGTGTACATGTTTCTTGTGTGTTAGTGTGCACATGTTTCTTGTGTGTGGGTGTGCACATGTTTCTTGTGTGTTGGTGTGCACATGTTTCTTGTGTGTGTGTGTGCATGTTTCTTGTGTGTGGGTGTGCACATGTTTTTTGTGTGTGAATTTGCACATGTTTCTTGTGTGTGGGTGTGCATAAGTTTCTTGTGTATGGGTGTGCACATGTTTTTTGTGTGTGGGTGTGAACATGTTTCAAGTGTGTGGGTGTGCACATGTAACATTCTTGTGTGTGGGTGTGCACATGTCCTTGTGTGTGAGTGTGCACAAGTTTCTTGTGTGTGGGTGTGCACATGTTTCTTGTGTGTGGGTGTGCATGTTTCTTGTGTGTGAGTGTGCTTGTTTCTTGTGTGTGGGTGTGCACATGTTTCTTGTGTGTGGGTGTGCACATGTTTCTTGTTTATGGGTGTGCACATGTAACATTCTTGTGTGTGGGTGTGCACATGTTTCTTGTGTGTGAGTGTGCATGTTTCTTGTGTGTGGGTGTGCACATGTTTCTTGTGTGTGGGTGTGCACATGTTTCTTGTGTGTGGGTGTGCACATGTTTCTTGTGTGTGAGTGTGCACATGTTTCTTGTGTGTTGGTGTGCACATGTTTCTTGTGTGTGAGTGTGCACATGTTTCTTGTGTGTTGGTGTGCACATGTTTCTTGTGTGTGAGTGTGCATGTTTCTTGTGTGTGGGTGTGCACATGTTTCATGTGTGTGGATGTGCACATGTTTCTTGTGAGTGGATGTGCACATGTTTCTTGTGTGTGGATGTGCACATGTTTCTTGTGTGTGGGTGTGCACATGTTTCTTGTGTGTGAGTGCACATGTTTCTTGTGTGTGGGTGTGCACATGTTTCTTGTGTGTGGGTGTGCATGTTTCTTCTGTGTGAGTGTGCATGTTTCTTGTGTGTGGGTGTGCACATGTTTCTTGTGTGTGAGTGTGCATGTTTCTTGTGTGTGGGTGTGCACGTTTCTTCTGTGTGAGTGTGCATGTTTCTTGCGTGTGGGTGTGCACAGGTTTCTAGTGAGCCAGTAAGAGCATGTTGCTTGTAAGTGGATGTGCACATGTTGTTTGTAAGTGGATGTGCACATGTTGTTTGTAAGTGGATGTGCACATGTTGTTTGTAAGTGAATGTGCACATGTTTCTTGTGTGTGGATGTGCACATGTTTCTTGTGTGTGGGTGTGCACATGTTTCTTGTGTGTGAGTGCACATGTTTCTTGTGTGTGGGTGTGCACATGTTTCTTGTGTGTGGGTGTGCATGTTTCTTCTGTGTGAGTGTGCATGTTTCTTGTGTGTGGGTGTGCACATGTTTCTTGTGTGTGAGTGTGCATGTTTCTTGTGTGTGGGTGTGCACGTTTCTTCTGTGTGAGTGTGCATGTTTCTTGCGTGTGGGTGTGCACAGGTTTCTAGTGAGCCAGTAAGAGCATGTTGCTTGTAAGTGGATGTGCACATGTTGTTTGTAAGTGGATGTGCACATGTTGTTTGTAAGTGGATGTGCACATGTTGTTTGTAAGTGAATGTGCACATGTTGTTTGTAAGTGGGTGTGATTTGAAGCCATTTGCAGTCAAGTAGCTGAACATGATAAATTATATTTATATTTTTATATTTATATTTTTTTTACCAATAAACCATCAAATATTTATAGAAATATTTATTTAAGAATAAATAGAAAATATTCTGCTATGTGAAGAACATTGGACTGTGAAATATTCATATCTCATGTCAGGTTAGCGTATATCTCATGTCAGGTTAGTGCATATCTCATGTCAGGTTAGTGCATATCTCATGTCGGGTTAGTGCATATCTCATGCCGGGTTAGTGCATATCTCATGTCGGGTTGGTGCATATCTCATGTCGGGTTAGTGCATATCTCATGTCAGGTTAGTGCATATCTCATGTCGGGTTAGTGCATATCTCATGTCAGGTTAGTGCATATCTCATGTCGGGTTAGTGCATATCTCATGTCGGGTTAGTGCATATCTCATGTCGGGTTAGTGCATATCTCATGTCGGGTTAGTGCATATCTCATGTCGGGTTAGTGCATATCTCATGTCGGGTTAGTGCATATCTCATGTCAGGTTAGTTCATATCTCATGTCGGGTTAGTGCATATGTCATGTCAGGTTAGTGCATATCTCATGTCAGGTTAGTGCATATGTCATGTCAGGTTAGTGCATATCTCATGTCAGGTTAGTGCATATCTCATGTCAGGTTAGTGCATATCTCATGTCAGGTTAGTGCATATCTCATGTCAGGTTAGTGCATATCTCATGTCGGGTTAGTGCATATGTCATGTCAGGTTAGTGCATATCTCATGTCGGGTTAGTGCATATCTCATGTCAGGTTAGTGCATATCTCATGTCGGGTTAGCGCATATCTCATGTCGGGTTAGTGCATATCTCATGTCGGGTTAGTGCATATCTCATGTCGGGTTAGTGCATATCTCATGTCGGGTTAGTGCATATCTCATGTCAGGTTAGTTCATATCTCATGTCGGGTTGGTGCATATCTCATGTCGGGTTAGTGCATATCTCATGTCGGGTTAGTGCATATCTCATGTCAGGTTAGTTCATATCTCATGTCGGGTTGGTGCATATCTCATGTCGGGTTAGTGCATATCTCATGTCGGGTTAGTGCATATGTCATGTCAGGTTAGTGCATATCTCATGTCGGGTTAGTGCATATCTCATGTCGGGTTAGTGCATATGTCATGTCGGGTTAGTGCATATGTCATGTCAGGTTAGTGCATATCTCATGTCAGGTTAGCGCATATCTCATGTCGGGTTAGCGCATATTTCATGTCGGGTTAGCGCATATGTCATGTCGGGTTAGCGCATATCTCATGTCGGGTTAGCACATATCTCATGTCGGTTTAGCGCATATTTCATGTCGGGTTAGCGCATATCTCATGTCGGGTTAGTGCATTTTTCATGTTGGGTTAGTGCATATCTCATGTTGGGTTAGTGCATATTTCATGTCGGGTTAGTGCATATCGCATGTCGGGTTAGTGCATATCTCATGTCGGGTTAGTGCATATGTCATGTCAGGTTAGTGCATATGTCATGTCAGGTTAGTGCATATTTCATGTCAGGTTAGTGCATATCTCATGTCAGGTTAGTGCATATCTCATGTCAGGTTAGTGCATATCTCATGTCAGGTTAGTGCATATCTCATGTCGGGTTAGTGCATATGTCATGTCAGGTTAGTGCATATCTCATGTCGGGTTAGTGCATATCTCATGTCAGGTTAGTGCATATCTCATGTCGGGTTAGCGCATATCTCATGTCGGGTTAGTGCATATCTCATGTCGGGTTAGTGCATATCTCATGTCGGGTTAGTGCATATCTCATGTCGGGTTAGTGCATATCTCATGTCGGGTTAGTGCATATCTCATGTCAGGTTAGTGCATATCTCATGTCAGGTTAGTTCATATCTCATGTCGGGTTGGTGCATATCTCATGTCGGGTTAGTGCATATCTCATGTCGGGTTAGTGCATATGTCATGTCAGGTTAGTGCATATCTCATGTCAGGTTAGTGCATATCTCATGTCGGGTTAGTGCATATTTCATGTCAGGTTAATGCAAATCTCATGTCGGGTTAGCGCATATCTCATGTCAGGTTAGTGCATATCTCATGTCAGGTTAGTGCATATCTCATGTCGGGTTAGTGCATATCTCATGTCGGGTTAGTGCATATCTCATGTCGGGTTAGTGCATATCTCATGTCGGGTTAGTGCATATCTCATGTCAGGTTAGTGCATATCTCATGTCGGGTTGGTGCATATCTCATGTCAGGTTAGTGCATATCTCATGTCGGGTTAGTGCATATCTCATGTCGGGTTAGTGCATATCTCATGTCGGGTTAGCGCATATTTCATGTCGGGTTAGTGCATATCTCATGTCAGGTTAGCGCATATCTCATGTCGGGTTAGCGCATATTTCATGTCGGGTTAGCGCATATGTCATGTCGGGTTAGCGCATATCTCATGTCGGGTTAGCACATATCTCATGTCGGTTTAGCGCATATTTCATGTCGGGTTAGCGCATATCTCATGTCGGGTTAGTGCATTTTTCATGTTGGGTTAGTGCATATCTCATGTCGGGTTAGCGCATATCTCATGTTGGGTTAGTGCATATTTCATGTCGGGTTAGTGCATATCGCATGTCGGGTTAGTGCATATCTCATGTCGGGTTAGTGCATATCTCATGTCGGGTTAGCGCATATTTCATGTCGGGTTAGTGCATATCTCATGTCGGGTTGGCGCATATTTCATGTGAGGTTAGTGCATATCTCATGTCGAGTTAGTGCATATCTCATGTCGGGTTAGCACATATTTCATGTTGGGTTAATTCACTTGGTTAAACACGATTAGTTTGGGTGTTAATTTCTTTTTCCACTTTTTGTGCTCCATTGAAGTCTATGGGGGAATACATTAACGCGGTCCTGGTATATAGTTCCACTTTTTCGGCTCGTTGAGTTAGCGCTCATGCTAAAACTTTTTACTTTCAACTCATAATACGAGTGCAATCTGACGCATGAAAAAAGCCTCCATCTAGTGAAGTTAAAGGGATATTTCGGTCAAAATATAAACGCACATAGATGAGTTACAACTTTGAATAGAAACATATTTGCAATATACATGCATTGGCAAAAATGCTTCTAGTAAAAGGTATCACTGTTTTAGTAATAACATTTTTCTCTGCACGTGTATGTGTGACGCTTAGTTAGACATTCTCAGTGCACCAGCATTTTAAATAATGCAGCTACTCAGAGCACCAGTGGGGCTTGAATTATGTTAGCAATTAACATATTGAGTAATTATCAGATGGTACAGGCACCTTAGGCACTCTAAGCAAGTGCTGTGTTTAAAATGCTGGTGCACGGTGCATACTTAAAGGACCAGTCAACAGAGTAGATTTGCCTAATCAACAAATGCAAGATAACAAGACAATGTAATAGCAATTAGTCTGAACTTCAAATGAGTAGTGGATTTTTTTTTCTGACAATTTTAAAAGTTATGTCTTTTTCCACTCCCCCTGTACCATGTGACAGCCATCAGCCAATCACAAATGCATACACGTACCATGTGACAGCAATCAGTCATTCACAAATGCATACATTCTTGCACATGCTCAGTAGGAGCTGGTGACTCAAAAAGTTTAAATATAAAAAGACTGTACACATTTTGTTAATGCAAGTAAATTGGAAAGTTGTTTAAAATTGCATGCTCTATCTAAATAATAAAAGTTTAATTTTGATTGAGTGTCCCTTTAAATACACCTTTTAAAAAGCTATAGCTTTTATTAGAAGCTAATACATGTATATTACAAAAATGATTTTATTCAAAACTGAAATACATCCATGTGGTTTCCAATTTTGGCTGGAATGTCCCTTTAATATGTGAGCAGTAGTGCTAATTTGAGCTCCACTCTTAATTTAGCCCTTTGTCTGTACGGAGAAAGGGACTAATTTTGGGATTATTTTAACCAGACCCCCAGGGGGATATCTATCAATTCAACTTTGTTGAATTTGACGGCACCATTGCGCTTGCCTAACATTGTGGCCGCGGACCTGAATACGATCTCCATATTTATAATAAAAAACGGCAAAAAGACGTGCACCAAGTACGGGGCGATGACGATCTCGCGTTTATTCGGCTTTTTAACCAAGTTTTTTTATACCCTGTTACTAAACGCCGCCAATATACTAAAATGTTTAACCCCTATCCCGCCGCTCCCGGACCCACGCTGCGACCTAAATAAAGTTATTAACCCCTATCCCGCCGCTCCCGGACCCCACCACCACCTAAATAAAGTTATTAACCCCTATCCTGCCGCTTCCGGACCCCGCCGCCACTAAATAAATGTATTAACCCTTAAAGCTCTGGCCTCCCACATCACTAGCACTAACTAAACATATTAACCCCTAAACCACCAGCCCCCCCACATCGCCATAAACTAAATTAAGCTATTAACCCCTAAACCTAACAATCCACTAACTTTAAATTAAAATTACAACATCCCTATCTTATAATTAATTTAAAATTACCTGTAGAATTAAACATTTTTTTTTTTAAACTATTAATTAACCTCTCCTAAATATTATTCTACAATTAAATTAAACTAGCAATTAAATTCACTAAATTACATATTAAAAAACCCAAACCCTACTCAAATTATTTAAATATACTATTTAACCTTATTAAAAATTACTAAATTACCAAAAAAAAAAAGTTACAAAAAATAAAAATCACTAAATTACGAAATCAAACAAACCACATTATCAAAAATAAAAACAAATTACTCCTAATCTAATAGCCCTATCAAAATAAAAAAGTCCCCTCAAAATAAAAAACCCCTTAGCCTACAATAAATTACCAATGGCCCTTAAAAGGGCTTTTTGTTGGGCATTTCCCCAAAGAAATCAGCTCTTTTACCTGTAAAAAAATACAAACACCCCCCAACAGTAAAACCCACCACCCAGCCAACCAACCCCCCCCCAAATAAAACCCTTATCTAAAATAACCTAAGCTCTCCATTGCCCTGAAAAGGGCATTTCTATGGGCATTGCCCTTAAAAGGGCATTTCGCTATTTTACCTGCCCAGACCCTACTCTAAAAATAAAACCCACCCAAAAAACCCTTAAATAAACCTAACACTAACCCCTGATGAGCCACTTTCAGTTATAGAAGTCCTGCTTGAAGGATCCATCCTGGGCGGCAAGAAGTCTTCATCCGGACGGCCTCTTCCATCTTCATCCAGCCAGCGAAGTCTTCATCTTTTAAGGGCCATTGGTAGTTTATTGTAGGCTAGGTTTTTATTTTTATTTTGGGGGCTTTTTTATTTTGATAGGGGGTGGCGGGGTCCGGGGGCGCCGGGATAGGGGTTAATAACTTTATTTAATGGCGGCGGGGTCCGGGAGAGCCAATATAGGGGTTAATATTTTTATTTAGGTTGTGGCGGGGAGCGGCTGAATAGGGGTTAATACATTTTATTTAGATTGCGGTGATGTCGGGGCGGCAGATTAGGGGTGTTTATACTCTGGGTTTATGTTAGGGTGTTAGGTGTAAACTTAACTTTTTATGGTTTTCTACCATATAATTCAATGGGATATCTGGCAGCATCGAACATAAGCTTTCGCTGCTTTCAGACTCCCATTGATTCCTATGGCATCCACGGCCTACAGCGTGGCGGATTATAAACCAGGTATTCTGGGCCAGAATAGCCGCGAGCGTACCTGTTAATTATTTGATAACTTTGAAAAAGTGTCAAATAGAGCCGAATGTGTATTTGGAACATCTGTAATGACGTAAGCATCGATCTGAGTCGGATTGAGACCGGCGGATCGTATGTTACGTCACATATTTCAACTTTTGCTGGTCTGTAGGCTTTGATAACTAGGTCGGATCAAGCTCGCAACAATTACGCTGCGGAATTCGGGCGTATTTACGGTTGACGGCTTGATAGAAATCCCCCTCAGTCTCAGCGGAGAGTCTCACAAACAGAGAGGTAAAATAGATGTGAATGATAAGATACTGATACATATATGAATGTAAGTTACATACAATCTGTACTGATCATGGTTGGAACAAGGTGATGCCAGTTTCCTTTACAGCCTGTCGTGTTAACATGCGCCCTCTGAGGGTGAGCTCCACTACCAGTCAGCTGCATATTCACCGTCCATACCAAGAGGATTCAGAGAGCGCCTGTCTCCAGTTCAATCTCATTTAAACTCCCCGGAGAGACTAGAGCATTGATGCTAAAAGCTGTAGCGTTGCTGTTATTTGCTGCTGAAATGATGATAAAAAAAAATCAGGGAAGACCGAGATTCTTGTCTATAGTTGCTGAAAGTGAAGTTAACTCATCATGACTTTCCCGTCTGACTCTAGAGCTTCAATCTGTGAAAAAAAAGTATTTTTTTCCTTTTAAATCCTGTCTATTATAGATAACGTATTATTTATCTGATACATATTTATTCATCTCTATCTAGGGCCTAAGGGAATAAATGCATTTATGTAAATAGATCACAACTGGGGCTATTTGTTAGTGGTCCGAAAACATATGATTTTACACAGATGCCTGTTAATAATAGGAAAGCAGCGGGAGGCCGTCATACTGCAGTATGTGAGTAGGACTGAAAGACAAACACAGTTTGAAGGGGTGGGGGAGTCTGTGAAAACACAGCTTCAGCTCGGGAACATTACTAAAATAGAGACTATGAATAAATCTATATTTTATACAGCAGCTCACTCCCTCACAACTGGTCACTGTCACGTATGGCTGGAAGCCAGAATGTCATTCAAATATCATTTCTGTTAATATATCCAGCTCTGCAGACATGAATACATTAATTTTCTTAGCTAATGATGGAAAACGCACTGCATAATTAGATAACTAATCAGATATCAGCAGTATGTCGATTACATGAACCTGTTTCTTGTTCTCTTCAAGCACAAAAGAAATAATTGGGATGAGAAAAGCAAGACTCTTTACAGGCAAATAGTTGTATGCTGGATTTTAGAAACACGTTTAACTTTTTTTTATTATGAATTACAATTTTAGTAGCTTATAGTTAAAAATGAAAGTTTGGCACTAAACTCTATTTTGTATTATCTAAAATGTTTTACAAGGATGGCACAAAACTAATCAGTATGCATACATCCAGGGGTACCAAACTGGCTCCTAAGGACTATGTGCTTGGTGCCCCAGCTCCTTATAGCAAGCCTTTTTTTTCTAACTTTTGCACTGATGGGCAGTAAAGCCAATCAGCTGTCGTTCCACTTGACCCATACACTATACAAAGTGTGTTCATGTTGCTCTGTATACAGCCTTGAATCTTAGATTGCATGGGAGCAGGTGAGCACTCTGTGTAGCCTATGGAACGTGCAGTGAGGCAGCTGATTGGCTGTACTGCCTGCCTTTCAGACTTGTTCTAATTATCTGTCTAGGTATGGGCCCTGTGGCTTAGAAGTGGTATTAATGGACACTGGATGGGGACTAGAATGTGACTCAGTTTAGGTGAGTAGAAAAGATGAAATCATAGAGGCATGGTCAGCAACAGTTAGTCAGAATAAAGGGAGAATTAGAATTCAGGAGAATAGTGAGGATCAGGTAGAGCGGTCCAGCAACACACTGGTAAAGAGGTACAGAATTAGCAAACAAGAAGGATGGTCAACATTAGGCAGAAGTCCAGCAATACACTGACAAAGAGGTACAGAATCGGTATAGAAGAAGGATGGTCAACATTAGGCAGAAGTCCAGCAATACACTGACAAAGAGGTACAGAATTGCCATAGAAGAAGGATGGTTAACATCAGGCAGAGGTCCAGCAAAAGACTGACAAAGAGGTACAGAATTGGCATAGAAGAAGGATGGTTAACATCAGGCAGAGGTCCAGCAAAAGACTGACAAAGAGGTACATAATCGGCATACAAGAAGGATGGTCACCATCAGGCAGAGATCCAGCAATAGACTGACAAAGAGGTACAGAATCAGCATACAAGTAGGCTAGTCACCATCAGGCAGAGGTCCAGCAATAGACTGACACAGAGGTACAGAATTGGCATAGAAGAAGGATGGTCACCATCAGGCAGAGGTCCAGCAATAGATTGACAAAAAGGTACATAATTGGCAAACAAAAAGGATGGTCACCATCAGGCAGAAGTCCAGCAATAGACTGACAAAGAGGTACAGAATCCACATACAAGAAGGATGGTCACCATCTGGCAGAGGTCCAGCAATAGACTGACAAAGAGGTACAGAATCGGCATACAGAAAGGCTAGTCACCATCAGGCAGAGGTCCAGCAATAGACTGACAAAGAGGTACAGAATCGGCAAACAACAAGGATGGTCACCATCAGGCAGAGGTCCAGCAATAGACTGACAAAGAGGAACAGAATCGGCATACAAGAAGGATGGTCACCATCTGGCAGAGGTCCAGCAATAGACTGACAAAGAGGTACAGATTCGGCAAAAAAAAAGGATGGTCACCATCAGGCAGAGGTCCAGCAATAGACTGACAATGAGGTACAGAATCGGCATACAGGAAGGCTAGTCATAATCAGGCAGAGGTCCAGCAATAGACTGACAAAGAGGTACAGAATAGGCATACAAGAAGGGTGGTCACCATCTGGCAGAGGTCCAGCAATAGACTGACAAAGAGGTACAGATTCGGCAAACAAAAAGGATGGTCACCATCAGGCAGAGGTCCAGCGATAGACTGACAAAGAGGTACAGAATCGGCATACAAGAAGGGTGGTCACCATCTGGCAGAGGTCCATCAATAGACTGACAAACAGGTACAGATTCAGCAAACAAAAAGGATGGTCACCATCAGGCAGAGGTCCAGCAATAGACTGACAATGAGGTACAGAATCGGCATACAGGAAGGCTGGTCACCATCAGGCAGAGGTCCAGCAATAGACTGACAAAGAGGTACAGAATTAGCAAACAAGAAGGATGGTCAACATCAGGCAGAGGTGCAGCAATACTCTGATAAAAAAGTACAGAATACACAAACAAGGAAGATGGTCAACAGCAGCAGAGGTTCAGCAATACACTGACAAAGAGGTACAGAATACACAAACAAGGAAGATGGTCAACATAAGGCAGAAGCCCATCAATACACGGACAAAGATCTATGGAATCAGAAAACAAAGAGGATGGTCAACATCAGGCAGAAGTCCAGACAAAATGGAACAGAATCAGAAAACAAGGAAGACGGTCAACGTCAGGTCGAGGTCCAGCAATACACTGGAAAAGAGGTACAGAGTTAGCAAACAAGGAGAATGGTCAATGATTAATGCCAGGCAGAAGTCCAGCAATGCAAATTTCGCAATCAGTGTGAGTACATCGAACATTATGGGCAGGCACAATTTTTGGCCCAATGAAAGAAAAGCTCTGTTTAGTTTGTCTAAAGATACCAGTATAGTAATCCGCCAGGTGGATAAAGGTGGTGGTGTGGTCATTCAAGACTACAAAGACTACATAGAAGAATCAGATAGGATATTGAAAGATAGGGAATATTACCTTCCTCTTAAGAAAGATCCCACCAAAAATTACCTACAGATCTTTAGGACACTTTTGTATTAGTGTAGTAGGGAGGGCATTCTGACAAAAAAATAAAAAGCATTCTAATTACCTATGCAACCTAGTGTGCCCTTCTACTACCATCTCCCTAAGATCCACAAAAATATTAACAAACCCCCTGGTAGACCCATCATTGCGGGGATTAATAGTCTATCTGATAAATTATCATCTTAAATTGATGTGTTTTTACAGAAATATGTTTGTGTATTGCCTTCATATTTAAGAGACACTACAGACCTGTTGCAAAAACTATCTGAAATCCATAGACATGAAAATTTGCTATGGATATCTTGTGAGTGCATTATACTTGAATATATTGCATAAACTAGGATTAAAAGCCATTTTTATTTGGAAAGGGACATATATATGCCTGAGAATCAAAATAAATATTTACTTATTGAGTTTATTTACAGATCAAGGGGACAGGCATGGGTACCAGGTTTGCATCCAGCTTCACCAATTTGATGATGGAAATGTTTGAAGATCATTACATTTATGATCCTAAGTGGGAAGCGAACCTGATATTCTATGGCGTTATATTGATGACTTGATCTTTATATGGAGGGGTTCTCTGGATACTGCCAAAAATGTTGTGGACTACATTAATAATAGTCATTTTGGTTTCAAATTTACATCCAATATACAAACACACACGATTAATTTTTTGAATGTACAATTGTCATGTGGGACCAATAGAAGAGTGAATTCATGTACCTTTTTTAAAAAAGTCGACAATAATAATTTTTTTAATTTAAACAGCAACCATTTAAAAAGCTGGAAACGGAATATCCCATACAGCCTATTCCGTTGCATCAAAAGGAATTGCACTGAATTAGATATGTATGATACACAATCAGAAAAAAAAAGAAAAAAAAAAAAAGGTTTTTAGAGAAAGGTTATCCCAAGGATTTGGTTGCCTCTGGCTATGAGAGAGCAAGAACTTTCAGAAGGGAGGAATTACTTAATACAAATAAAAAAAGCCTCTTAGAAAATAACAGCTGATAAATTTAGTAACCAACCATTTTTCATAACTAACTATAATTCTATTCATCTGGCCATTAAAAAAGTTATCAACAAACATTGGGCCCTGTTGCAAAGAGATCCTATACTAAAACAGATATTAGAGGCGAAAGCAAAAATGGTTTTCAAAAGGGCACCAACTATCAAGCAAGGACTGGCCCCTAGCAAAGTGGTGATGAATACAAGGAAACTTGTACACAATAATTCCAATAGAAATAGTAGAACATTGAGAGTTGACTCTTTTAGATGTGGAGTCAAATGCTGCAATATGTGCAAATTTGTCACCCATGGTGCCACGTCCGTTATCTCACATGAAACAGGAGAGACCTTCAACATAAAGAGTAGGCTCACTTGCAGCTCCAGTTATGTTATTTATTTGCTATCTTGTTCCTGTGGGATCCAATATTTGTGTAGAACGACTAGAAAAGTCAGAGTAAGAGTGGGCGAACATTACCGGAATGTTATAAAAAATCATTAAAACATAGTGTGTCTAGACATCATACCACACTGCGTAACATCACTAGTTGAAATTTCAAAATTACTCCTCTAGAAAGCATATCCCCAATGGGATATTATAATAGATGTCAGAAACATATTGGATCTATAAAATAGGCACTTTGTTCCCTGATGGCCTCAAAGAGAATATAGATATGTCCCCATTTTGAGGACAAAGAACCTAGGGTAACCCAATAGGTGCTTCATTGCTTATGGTGATATCCTTTTTTTTAATAATGTGAGCTATAAAGTCAGATAATTCCCAGAGTGTGCATTTGGATCACCACATATTCAATTTGGAATATATTATGAAAATGTAGATACAAAGTTGGTACTAAGACACTTTATACAATAGTACATAGTTGGGTCTCTCATAGAATTGTATCAGTTTTTACATTAGTTTTTAATTTATAACTATAACCTAGATCTTAAATCTAGTTACCTTAAATTGAAAGACATAGTGACATTCCCCATAGGATTATTTTTGTTCATTTACTAACAGGTAGGTTACGAGTTGTGCGTTCATGTTTTAACGCTGAAAAAACGGTAATTTCAGCATTAAAATAGCAACACAGTGATTACAAGTCTTGTTGGTATAACTGTACTGCAAGCCTTTTAGCCTGTAACGCAACGTCAGTCCTGCACTCAAAAAAATGACGAATTTGCATTACAAGGTTTGCGGTGAGGCTAAAAACTTGCATTACAGCCTATACCGACACGATCCGTACCGCCATCTGAGAGCAGTAGTTATGAGTTTTACACAACAAAACTGTTACATAAAACTCATAACTAAAGTGTACACTAACACCCATTAACTACCTATTAACCCCTAAACCAAGGCCCTCCCGCATCGCAAACACTATATTAAATTTATTAACCCCTAATCTGCCGCTCCCGACATCGCAACAACTAATAAAATGTATTAACCCCTATTCCGCCGCTCCCCGACATTGCCGCCACTATACAAAAGTTATTAACCCCTATTCCCCTGCACCCCAACATCTCCCACACTATAATAAAGATATTAACCCCTATTCCGCCGCTCCCTGACATCATCGCCACTAAATAAAGTTATTAACCCCTAAACCTCTGGCCTCCCACATCACTACCACTAAATAAACCTATTAACCCCTAAACCGCCAGCCCCCCACATCGCAACAACCTAAATTAAACTATTAACCCCTAAACCTAACCGTAAACCTAACATCCATAACTTTAACATAATTAAAATAGAGCTAAATTAAAGTTACAATTATTAACTAAATAATACCTATTTAAAACTAAATACATACTTACCTGTGAAAGGAAACCTAAGTTAGCTACAATATAACTAATAGTTATATTGTAGCTAGCTTAGGTTTTATTTTAATTTCACAGGTAAGCTTGTATTTATTTTAACTAGGTAGACTAGTTAGTAAATAGTTATTAACTCACAGCATCCAATGGTTTTTTCAAATGTGGCCATATTTGCAAAAGTTGTACCTATACCAGCAAGACTGACCATTTCATTTCTTCCCAAACTGGTCTGAGTTACCGTATCAAAAATAGGATAGATTGCACCAGTGTTTTTGTGATCTATCTCGTCACCTGCCAGCAATGCTCTCTCCAATACGTGGGTCTCACTTCTCGCCCTCTCAAGGATCGTATTAGAGAGCATTTGTTGTCTCTTGATGAAGACATTCCTAGGACCCCTGTTGCAAAACATTTTTGTTCCCATGGTACTCATATCATACACCTTTTCCATTTTATAGGTATAGACCATGTAAGGAAGGACATTAGAGGAGGAGACAGAATGGGTAAACATTTAAGACAAGAAGCTTTTTGGATTTTCACTTTACAAACCAAACATCCTAGGGGTAATAATAAGAGACAAGACTTAGACTTATTCATTGATTAGTCCTTTGTCCCTAAATATTACCTTGCTTTCCGTTTACCTTCCTGTTTACAATATACTATATTATATTATATGTTAGCTAGTATTAGCTCTCTCATCCATATTTCTTCCTTATCCCCATCACCATTATTACTTATTATTAACAGTAATATAATGGTTGAGTTCTTTCCTTTGGTTCATCATGTAGATATATTCATTATATATCATATTTTATTTATTTTTTTCTTACTTTTTAGTATACATTTCTTGATATAGATGAGTGTTTTTCCCTTCTTTTTTGTTATATTTCTGTGTTCTTCTTTTCTACTCTTTTAGTCATTTTTAATACATATGCTCTAGAATTAATACTTTCATATTTTTCTCCCCATTTATACTGATTTTTATATTTTTTATTTACCTTTTTTTGAACATACAATTTTTTTTTTATTGAGGAAAAAAGAAAAAAGTTACAGGCATTGAGTCGGATTACAGTTTCCATAATTACATACATCATAATAACAACATGAATCTCAGATAGGAAATACACAATAATAGAACCAACTGTATAGGTTCTGCCTGTATGGTGTATCACTAAATAAGAAAGTCCAATCCTCAGTTTTATAATATAGGCCACATTTGGACCTTTTAAAATGCCAAAGAAACATAACAATTATGAGTATAACATATACTTCTAACTTGCAAGATAAATATGAAGAAATCACATCTCATAGATAATAAATATCGAGAAACAAGATATATGGGAAACAGATATAATAAAAGGGGGGCTACCAGTAGTTGTAACTACTTAGAATGGGTTACTAACTAGATGAGTACCCCTAGGGGAATGTACAACCAAAGTGAATGAGCACATATGTTTCACGTGGGATTTAAGGAATAAAGCCTGTGATTTTAAAATATGTTTAACAGCTACTGCCTCATACAGTAAGATAAACTAGGGGTTAAAAGGGAGAAGCCATCTTCTTCTGAAATAACACACCTTCTGATCAGACTATATCAGGAGGCTCTCTATTCATTTGTGGGCAGTGAATTTAACTTTTGTAGATATAACTATTATTGAACCTCTATAGGAATTGACAGCAGGTAATTTTTTACATCATCTACAACTCAGATATTAATCCCACATATTAAAAACACTAGTGGGTGGGTTGCTACCAGCATGAATAGTTAGCATGTTCTAAATTAACACTGTATTAAATCATATAAAATTAACCCACATGTTTACACATCCCCTCCACCTATGAGACTGAAAGACACAGATAAAATGGACAACAGGTATTATCTATGATAAGCATTTCTCTTTTGTGAAATTTGTCTTGTTCGCAGTAAACCTTAACCCCTATCTTAAACATAGTTAATCACATTCAAAAGGTTGAATGATATCATCCGACTAAAAAGTTCTTATAAGTCCTTTGTCTGTCATAGGTGCATATTCATATCCTAAGGGTCTTATCCTTACCACCGGAGCTATAAATCCCCCATAAATGACTGCCTAGGAGCTTAAAATTTAACCAACTCCAACCTTTTGTGTTAGGAATAGATTCCAACCAAGTAGGACTTTATCGGGCCTCATCCTCTTCTGACCTGCGACTACATGGGCCCTCCAAGATTGGCTGCGGAGCCCCGCCAACTGAACAGGCTTTCTGCATGGTGCTAAATGGTTGACCGCATCGGTCCACACACCGGGCCAGGCCTGGTCACACACAAATTTAGTAACGTGGTTGGGCGGTACGAGCTTTATGATTTTCTGGGACCTCCGCATTCTCCATCCAGTACTGGCCTCTCTCTGCAACTCTTCCAGGGTCTCTGTGAGGTCTGGGGCACGAGCTGCTGCAGAAACAGAAAAGCGGTGCATGAACTGTGAACCGCACCATCCCGTCACTTGTACCACCATGGTGTCACTCCCCTCGGGACTCTGCCAACTTGTATCAGCCCCAGGATTGTGAGCTCCCCCAGGATCCCGGCTGAACAACTCACTGGTATGTGCTTCCAGATTTAGGGGTTTCACTGCGTCTGCTATGATGTTGCGCATCTGGGATTCAAAACGATCTATCAAAGCTTGTAACGCATGGTAGGTCTCTTCCATAGCTAGGTTCAGTTTTGTTTCCCTCCTTAGGATAATAATAGGGTAGAAGTTATGTCCATAAAGTTTCAAAAGCTACGTTTCAAGGAATCAAGACAGCTCATAAGGCTGTTACTCCTGACAGATCAGGACTCAGGGAGGGTAAATGAGGAGTCAGGTCTATTACTAGGCCTCCGCTGCGCACCTCACTTATTCCGGTCTGCTTGGCTGAATTCAAAGTATAAGAAAGGCAAAAAAACATATGAGTCCGTTCTTTAGCTATTAGTCTCCAATTCAGCTGTAATTTAGGACTTGAGCTAGGTACTTGAGAAGCGATAGGCAACAGAACCTTCAGCTCCAGAATTCAGCCTAAGTGAAAAGCAGCCATCTTGGTCGGTGTTCTGACCCGCCCCCCTTTTATTTACCTTTTTATTCTTATTTTTCTAGTATAATTATCTAGTTTAGTTTGGTACATTATACCCATGCATTTGAATATTATCTTATTTAAATTTTTGAACTTATCTTATAGTTCATTTAGTTGCAAAAAGTGCATTGTACTTATGCATATGTATGTATGTAAGTAATTTTTCATGTACACTTATCCATTATCACTATGTTTTTCTAATCACGTTAAGTCACTATACCCATTGTTTTTTCACGCCCACTTCATTTGTTTGCTTTCTGATTGGATTAAGTACAGCATAATAGAGCACCTTTAGAGAACACCTGTAGATCTCTGATGAAGCGCATTGAGCATGCACGAAACGCGTCAGATCTGTAATCACCAAGCCTTGCACACTGGTTAGTGCCCTACCTGTTAAGCGCGAATAAAAACCACTTGGTTCATGGTTCCTGCATGTCCTCATTTCCTTTTTGTTCTACATACATATGGCTGAGCTTGCCTTGAGGATTGGAATCTACTAAGCATACGACCTTGCTATCAGCAGTATTTTTACACAAAGGTACCCCCTTCGTAGCTGTAAGCATCACCTTCTACCTGGCCGCCTCTCTCTGACGTCACTATCGGGAGGAGCGAGACGCGGCATCATCCGCGTACATCGACTCAGGAGCATTTCCGATGCTGGCAGTCACTGCCTCATCTTAAGCAAAATGAGTGTTAACTGCAGACCAACAGAACATTCTTTCTTGCCTGTCCTTTTCTCCCACAGCATCTGCCGACTGACACGGAGAAGTAGAGAGGTATGTGCCTGTTTTGCATTAACGAATTATCACAACGAAGGGGGTTAACCGCTTCACCTGACTTTTGAACTGTGTTTCATATTGTCCTTGAGTAACTACTCCCACTGCTGACTTTGCATACACCTGTTGATTAGGACTGAGCATTTTCTCGTTGTTCTATTTACTAACTACCTAGTTAAAATAAATACAAATTTACCTGTGAAATAAAACCTAATCTGCCTTACACCAAAACCTAACATTACAAAAATAAAAAAACCTACCATTGCAAAAAAAACACACTAAAATTACAAAAAATAAAAAAAACTACCAATACAAAAAATAACAAATGAAACTATCAAAAATAATAAAAATTATTCCTATTCTAATACCCTGTTTAAAAAAAAAAAACACCCTAAAATAAAAAACCCTAATCTATAATAAACTACCAAGGGCCCTTAAAAGGGCCTTTTGTAGGGCATTGCCCTAAAGAAATCAGCTCTTTTCCTACAAAAGAAAAACAAAAACCCCCTAACAGTATACAACCCCCCCCAAACCCACAAAATAAAAATAAAGTAAAACCCATTGCCCTAAAAGGGGCATTTGTATGGGCACTGCTCTTTTTCTTGCCCTTAAAAGGGCATTCAGCTCTTTTAAGAAATGCCCAACCCCAATCTAAACCCCCCCACCCCAAAAAAAATAAAAATTACACAAAATAACAACAAATTATCCAAAATAATAAAAATTATTCCTATTCTAATACCCATTTTTTAAAAAAACATCCCAAAATAAAAGAAACCTAATCTATGATAAACTACCAATAACCCTTTTGTAGGGCATTGCCCTAAAGAAATCAGCTCTTTTTCTAAACAAAACTACAAAGACCCACTAACATTACAAACCCCCACCCTCCCCAAACCCACAAAATAAAAAAAAAAAACTATCTAAAAAACCTAATTTACCCATTGCCCTGAAAAGGGCATTTGTATGGACATTGCCCTTAAAAGGGCATTCAGCTCTTTTAAGAAATGCCCAACCCCTAATCTAAAAAACAAACTCACCCAAAAAACCTTAAAAATACCTAACTCTAACCCCTCTTTAGGTACTCACAGTTGCTGAAGTCCCACTTGAACGATCTTCATCCCGGCGGCTCCATTTTCATCTAGGCGGCTCAATCTTCATCCAACGCAGGACCGGCATCTTCTTCATCCCTGCGGAGGCGAAGCAGTCGATGCACAGAGGCGGAGGTCCAGGCGAAGGTCCAAAGTGGAGGTCCAGGCGAAGGTCCAAGGCAGAGGTCAAGGTGAAGGTCCAAGTCGGAGGTCCATCGATCCAATGTGGAGATCCTCATCATGTGATCGTCCATCGCACACTGAGGATTGAAATGCAAGGTACGCCTTTTATACTGGGGGTACCATTGCATTCCTATTGGCTGAAAATTTTGAATCAGATAACAGGAATTAGGGCTGCTAAAATCCTATTGGCTGTTCAAATCAGCCAATAGGATTTAAGTAGCTATCATTCCTATTGGCTGATTGTATTTTTTGTAATGGTAGTTTTTTTGTTGTTGTAATTTTAGTGTTTTTTTATTTTTGTAATGTTAGGTTTTAGTTTAAGGCAGCTTAGGTTTAATTTCACAGGTAAGTTTGTATGTATTTTAACTAGGTAGTTAGTAAAAAGTTAATAACTATTTACTAACTAGTCTACCTAGTTAGAATAAATACAAACTTACCTGTGAAATTAAAATAAAACCTAAGCTAGCTACAATATAACTATTCGTTATATTGTAGCTAGCTTAGGGTTTATTTTACAGGTAAGTATGTATTTAGTTTGAAATAGGTATTATTTAGTTAATAATTGTAACTTTAATTTAGCTCTATTTTAATTATGTTAAAGTTAGGAGGTGTTAGGTTTAGGGTTAGGGTTAGGGTTACGGTTAGGGTTAGGTTTAGGGGTTAATAGTTTAATTTAGGTTGTTGCAATGTGGGGGGCTGGCGGTTTAGGGGTTAATAGGTTTATTTAGTGGTAGTGATGTGGGAGGCCAGAGGTTTAGGGGTTAATAACTTTATTTAGTGGTGGCAATGTCGGGGAGCGGCGGAATAGGGGTTAATATCTTTATTATAGTGTGGGTGATGTTGGGGTGCGGGGGAATAGGGGTTAATAACTAGTATAGTGGCGGCGATATTGGGAGCAGCAGATTAGGGGTTCATAGATTTATTTCGGTGGCGGCGATATCGGGAGTGGCAGATTAGGGGTTATTTGGTAGTTTATGGGTGTTAGTGTACTTTGTAACACTTTAGTTATGAGTTTTATGTAACAGTTTTGTTGCGTAAAACTCATAAGTACTGCTCTCAGATGGCGGTACGGATCATGTTGGTATAGGGTGTAACGCAAGCTTTTTAGCTTTACCACAATACTCGTAATGGCAGCGCTATGGAAATCCCACGCAAAAACATAATTTTTTCGAGTGCGGGACTGACGTTGCTTTACAGGCTAAAAGGCTTGCGGTACAGCTATACCGACAAGACTCGTAATGGCTGCATTGCTTTTTTAACGCTGAAATGACAATTTTTTCAGCGTTAAAACACAAACGCACAACTCGTAATCTACCTGATAATTAAATATTAAAATGTAATAAACATTTTGTTCTTGTTTAAAGGTATTTGAGTGGAAAGGGATCCAAAATGTATTTATATGTGTATATATGTACATGCATGTGTATATATTTGTCTATATGTGTATACATATATAAATACACATGCATACAAATATATATATATATTTATATATGTATATATATATATATTTATATATAAAAATACCTGTATATATATATATATATATATATATATATATATATATATATATATATATATATATATATATATATATATACAAAACATGGAAGGGAACTGCACTCTCATACCGGACCGGGTACACATCCCATGACCCTGCAACATACTCAGCCCTGGGTGCCACTTGCACTCACAGGAAGCTGTGCTGTCCCCAGAGCCACAAGCAGTTAACCCCAGACAGGTCTGGGTGCAAGAACCATAGGGAAAATTACAAAACAAATTAATACAACACACACACACACATTCCATTCAAACATCTTATCATATACCATTTTTTATTCAAACATCTTGTCGTATACCATTTATTAATATTTATATAAATATTTTTTAGCATTATTGGTTATAGTGACCTGCGCTAACAATAGCGCTTCATTTATAATCTGGCCAATAATCTAACGGATGCAAGAAAAGGAAATCTTACACGGCAAATCCTTTGCTGAAATAGGGGAATGATTCTATGTGTTTTCCCTGACAAATTGTGACAAATGTAGTACAATATGTTGCTCAGTTAAATATGAGTTTGTATTTATTTTAGAATTAGCATCTCATATAGTATGCCTAATGGTGCATTAAGTGAAAAACGGAGTGGGAGTACTGGCTCTAGAAGCTAGGGAGGAAGGATAAAGCTACGGTATATAGTGGGTTATATGACAAATAATATATACAAGGTGTACACTAAAGAGTGCTATCCTATGAATATAGACAGTGCATATCAGGTCCGACAGACCTCGCTGAATACGGCGAGCAATACGCTCGCCGTATTCAGCATTGCACCAGCAGCTCACAAGAGCTGGTGGTGCAACGCCGCCCCCTGCAGACTCGCGGCCAATAGGCCGCCAGCAGGGGGGTGTCAATCAACCCGATCGTACTCGATCGGGTTGATTTCCGGCGATGTCTGTCCGGCCTGCTCAGAGCAGGCGGACAGGTTATGCAGCAGCGGTCTTTGTGACCGCTACTTCATAACTGCTGTTTCTGGCGAGCCTGCAGGCTCGCCAGAAACACGAGGCATCATAAATATGCCCCATAGTCTAAAGATTAGCTCAAAAAAAGCAGAAAACAGTAGATACAGTATATGTTTAATATTCACAGCAACACAATAAATTAAATAAAACAATACGGTATGATAATCCAATACCGTCCAATATTAGGGTGGTACGCACAGCTAAAGATACTGAATATAATTGATACACTATGAGTGTAGAGACATACTGTATGTTAATAAAATGGACACAGAGCTCCAGTATAAAAGAACACATATAATAATGGGGTCTAACTAAAATCAATCCTAAAACTAGAATAATTAAAAGTCAAGCATGTTAGCATATAAACACATTACTAAATAACAAAAAGTATAGGCATATAAGCACATAAAATATATCGATTTATGGGTATATAGATGTACTATTAAAAAAGTGTATTGATGTATAAATATAAGAGCAAACAATATCACTGGACGTCCAGGACTAAATCATATAATCTAGCTAAAAATTGTATAAGAGGCAGTACGTACTGCAAAAAAAAATATCACACAGATCCGCTCTTAAAGCGAAATAGGAGTAAGTCGGTGGCTGTTAGGCACAATGTTTCAAAGATACCTGCTGGTTACTATCTCTACATCTAGAGAAGTAACCCTGTATTCCGGACTAATGCCATGTTCAATTCAATATCAAAGGCTTGCAAACCTGTAGTTGGTGAAGGTAGTGGGTCACAAATTTTTCAGGCGCTCCAGCGGCTCTTTTCCTTTCCTTGATCGTCCGCTCCAGCAGCTAATCCTCGAGGATCTCTGGTGTGTAAACGCTGCTAGTTTCCGCGTTCGGCTACGTCAGACAGTCACGTGGTCACGTATTCCTCCATTCAGCTGTAGTGAATTATGGTAACGTTGGCCGAATTTGGCTGGAATGGTATCTAGCCTGTACTGGGTCTTGTCAGATCACTTAACTGTGCAGACAAACACTTTGATACCTAATAGTATATCCAGTATCAATATTGTTTGACCGGGGCCTGTTTGAGGGAACCCCTCTGTACTTGGCATCAGGGTGTTCTATAGTGCCAGCTCTTCCCTTGCCTAATGGTGCATTTAGCAATGTTATCACTTTTAATGTACATAAAACAGCAAGTAGGTTGTACACAATGTTCTTAAGAGCATATGAGGTTTACTGATATACGTTCTCCATCTCTGCACAACTCACTGATCTATCATAAGAATGCTATGCCTACAAGTAAGAAAGTGTCTAAAGTACAAGAACAATCTACTTATAGGAAACTAGGAATAACACAATTTAAGCCTGACTCAGAGCACTGCCGTTGGATTTGTCAGAACATCACGAGGGGATGAGGCCCTAGACCTGTCATTTTTGGATCATAATCTAGAACCCCCACATGCTACATAACTAAGGTTGGGGATGGTACTGGTAAAGGAGGGAAGCATCATGTGATGTCTTATTTATTTTCTCCCCCCGTTACCCTTTCTGCTTGTGCTTAGCAGTAACAAATGTAAAATAATTATTGGAGTTTGCTCTTCTCTTTCTATATGTGTTTAGTCTCCCTAAGGGGAAACCAGACGTGGACTACTTGCCCAATGTGCTTAGTGAAATATGGCTGCACCTCACTGATGAGACCCAATGCTGTCATGGCTGTCATGTTCCTTGTTCAGAGAGGGATTAACTGGTATTTTGGGTCTTACTCACACACCCTACACACATGACTCACACACCCTATTACACACTCCTGTGACTCAAACACCCTATTAAACATGACTCACACACCCTATTACACACACCCATGACTCACACACCCTATTACACATGACTCACACACCCTATTACACACTTCCGTAACTCACACACCCTAATTACACATGACTCACACACCCTATTACACACGCCCATGACTCACACACCCTATTACACATGACTCACCCACCCTATTACATATGACACACACACCCTACTGATGGAATCTACTGCTGCTGAAGAGATGCTATGCCCTACTGGGATTACACACGCCCATGACTCATACACCCTATTACACATGACTCACACACCTTATTACACACTCCCATGACTCACACACCCTATTACACATGACTCACACAACCTATCACACACTCCTGTGACTCACACACCCTATTACATATGACACACACCCCCTACTGATGTAATCTGCTGCTGCTGAAGAGATGTTATGCCCTACTGGGATTACACCCGCCCATGACTCACACACCCTATTACACACTCTCATGACTCACACACCCTATTACGCATGACTCACACATCCCATTACACATGCCCATGACTCACACACTCTATTACACATGACTCACACACCCTATTACACATGACTCACACACCCTATTAAACATGACTCACACACCCTATTACACATGACTCACACACTCTATTACACATGACTCACACACCCTATTACATATGACTCACACACTCTATTACACATGACTCACACACCCTATTACACATGCTCATGACTTACACACCCTATTACACATGACTCACCCACCCTATTGCATATGACACACACACCCTACTGATGTAATCTAATGCTGCTGAAGAGATGCTATGCCCTACTGGGATTACACACACCCATGACTCACACACCCTATTACACATGACTCACAAACCTTATTACACACTCCCATGACTCACACACCCTATTACACATGACTCACACACCCTATTACACATGACTCACACACCCTATTACACACTCCCGTGACTCACACACCCTATTACACATGACTCACACACCCTATTACACACTCCCATGACTCACACACCCTATTACACATGACTCACACACCCTATTACTGTCAGGGTGCCAGGAATCAGACTGAGACGAGAAGTGCAAAAATAATCACACCTTTATTAATAGCAAAAAATTATAAAAATAACAAGCCAGGAGTCAAAACCAGAGCTGGTAGTCAGACGAGCCGAGTCAGGAGCCAAAGCGAATAGTCAGAGCCGGAATCAGGAACAAGGAAAACAGCAGAGTCAGGAACAAGCCAGGGATCAGGAACCAGAAAAAACGTCAGGCAGCCAGGTAATACACAGGAACTCTCACAAACAGGTCTGAGACAATGCAAAGGCAAAGCATACTGAACAGAGGCCCTTTAAATAATAAGTGATGACATCACAATTCCGAGACTGCATCTTGTCTCACATGGATGATGCACACCAGTCTAGCCATAAAAGGAAGTGCAGGAAATGAGCAGCATCCCCACAATGCACCATAGTCAGGAAGAGAGGTGAGTAAAATGGCTGCCAGCAGCACATGGCAAACACAACAGGGAAAAAACCCTGACAATTACACACTCCCGTGACTCACACACCCTATTACACATGACTCACACACCCTATTTCACATGACTCACAGACCCTATTACACACGCCCATGACTCACAAACCCTTTTACACATGACTCACACACCCTATTACACATGACTCCCACACTCTATTACACATGACTCACACACCCTATTACACATGCCCATGACTTACACACCCTATTACACATTACTCACCCACCCTATTACATATGACACACACACCCTACTGATGTAATCTACTGCTGCTGAAGAGATGCTATGCCCTACTGGGATTACACACGCCCATGACTCACAAACCCTATTACACATGACTCACACTCTTTATTACACACTCCCATGACTCACACACCCTATTACACATGACTCACACACCCTATTACACATGACTCACACTCCTTATTACACACTCCCATGACTTACACACCATATTACACATGACTCACACACCCTATTACACACTCCCATGACTCACACACCCTATTGCACATGACTCACATACCCTATTACACACTCATGTGACTCACACACCCTATTACACATGACTCACACTCCTTATTACACACTCCCATGACTCACACACCCTATTACACATGACTCACACACCCTATCACACATGACTCACACACCCTATTACACACTCCCGTGACTCACACACCCTATTACACATGACTCACACACCCTATTACTGTCAGGGTGCCAGGAATCAGACTGAGACGAGAAGTGCAAAAATAATCACACCTTTATTAATAGCAAACAATTATAAAAATAACAAGCCAAGAGTCAAAACCAGAGCTGGTAGTCAGACGAGCCAAGTCAGGAGCCAAAGCGAATAGTCAGAGCCGGAATCAGGAACAAGGAAAACAGCAGAGTCAGGAACAAGCCAGGGATCAGGAACCAGGAAGGACGTCAGGCAGCCAGGTAATACACAGGAACTCTCACAAACAGGTCTGAGACAATGCAAAGGCAAAGCATACCGAACAGAGGCCCTTTAAATAATAAGTGATGACATCACAATTCCGAGACTGCATCCTGTCTCACATGGATGATGCACACCAGTCTAGCCATAAAAGGAAGTGCATCCCCACAATGCACCATAGTCAGGAAGAGAGGTGAGTAAAATGGCTGCCAGCAGCACATGGCAAATACAACAGGGAAAAAACCCTGACAATTACACACTCCCGTGACTCACACACCCTATTACACATGACTCACACACCCTATTTCACATGACTCACAGACCCTATTACACACACCCATGACTCACAAACCCTTTTACACATGACTCACACACCCTATTACACATGACTCCCACACTCTATTACACATGACTCACACACCTTATTACACATGCCCATGACTTACACACCCTATTACACATTACTCACCCACCCTATTACATATGACACACACACCCTACTGATGTAATCTACTGCTGCTGAAGAGATGCTATGCCCTACTGGGATTACACACGCCCATGACTCACACACCCTATTACACATGAATCACACTCCTTATTACACACTCCCATGACTCACACACCCTATTACACATGACTCACACACCCTATTACACATGACTCACACTCCTTACTACACACTCCCATGACTTACACAACATATTACACATGACTCACACACCCTATTACACACTCCCATGACTCACACACCCTATTGCACATGACTCACATACCTTATTACACACTCATGTGACTCACACACCCTATTACACATGACTCACACTCCTTATTACACACTCCCATGACTCACACACCCTATTACACATGACTCACACACCCTATTACACACTCCCATGACTCACACACCCTATTACACATGACTCACACACCCTATTACACACTCACATGACTCACACACCCTATTTCACATAACTCACAGACCCTTTTACACATGCCCATGACTCACACACCCTTTTACACATGACTCACACACCCCATTAGCAGCCTAGATTCTAAACCTCAGCCAGGAGTTGTTCTACACCATAATATTTGGGTTCACAAAAGATTGACCACAAAGTTTAATAAAAGGGTGCAAGGGGTAGAGGTGGGATACCCTATCTTCTGCTATCTATAACTACATATATTATTTTTGTAATGCCCCTTTTCCTGCTTTACTTCTCTATTTGTTCTGAGTAGAGAATTGATCATGTAAATAGGTAGTTTGTAAATTAAGGGCTTCTAGTACATTTTATGTTTGGGTGGCTACATTATTAAATGGGGTACACAGTACCCCTCAACACTGCCCCTGGAACTGCCTCTCAGAGCGGCAAAATATGACAACCAATCATCATGAAAAATAAAACTGTGTTCACTCTTTCTTAAAGACCCCTGTAAGAGGCACACACCTGACCGATGTCACATACATCTACAGTTAATAGTATCAGACGTTTTTCTCACCCCCAACTAAGTGCATCCTCAAGGTGATGAAACATAAAGAGCACCATTATATCCACTGAAAATTCTATAGAGATCAAATAATATTACTGGTGACATCACTTCCCATGTACTATGTCTCTTGGGGCCATGGGTTATGTGCTGAGGACAATACCAGTGTTTTACAAATTATTTAGGCACCACGTACATTGAGTCTGAATCTTTATTTTCTGACCTTGCTGTGACAATAAGAATAATAAATCAACAACTTGTATTATGCTTTTATCATGAGTTAATAGAATGATGTTCATTTGACAACTTTGTATCTGGTAGAAGAACCTAAATCTATCACTGGAAGATAAAGAATACAAGCTGCAATGTGCTTAAACCATGTGCTACAACTACATGCCCACAACACACATGGGCATGGATCTCTGCACCAATAAAGAGATAATACATGAATACCTTGGTGTTAGTCATGCTGGTGCATTTGATCTTACAATAGTTATATTTTTGTTTGCAAGTTAAACACTCAGAGAAAACAAATATCAAATAAGTTTGCTTCTAGGGAGGTTGTCTCTTTATCAGGACACAACCTTGTAACAGATCTGTAGGTTGTGCCATGCCTGCGTTATTCTCGTAGAGTCACCGGTGCAGAGAAATTGCCTGTTAACGCAGCTCGATTTTTCATGTGCTCCAAATTGCTTTGTATTGACACCCTGTCATAGACCAACGGGCACATTAACCTGCCAGCCCTGGACGCCTTCCTGCGCTAGATCCCTTCTGGGCTTGGCTTCCCCAGGGTCCAATGCCATGACCTCATATCCTAGAAGCAATTAATTATTGTATTCCTGTGCAGTGCCAGCTTCAGGTGTACTGAGTAGTAAGTAGCTAATGAGAATTCTAGTGATATGCACAGACAGATACATTAGGATTTACAGAGAAAGATATTGCTTTTCCAAAGAAAGATTCTAAGGATCTGTATAGTAAAATATTAAAGATGTAAGTAAACATATAGTAGGGACCTACATAGTGAGATACTAAAGATTTACACAGCCAAATACATGGGAGCTGCTTAGTGAGACAATACTGATTAATACAGACTGATGCTAGAGATCCACATAGTGAGATATTACAGATTTGCATAGACAGATATTAGAGATCTACATAGTGAACTTTTAGATTCATATAGACAGATACTAGAGATTTATATAGTGAGACATTACTGATTTATATAGACAGATACTGGAGATCTACATAGTGAGACATTACTGATTTATATAGACAGATACTAGAGATCTACATAGTGAAATATTAGATTTATATAGACAGCTACTAGAGATCTACATAGTGAGATATTAGATTTATATAGACAGATACTAGAGATCTACATAGTGAGATATTACACATATTTATATAGACAGATGCTAGAGATCTACATAGTAAGACATTACTGATTTATATAGACAGATACTAGAGATCTACATAGTGAGATATAACAGATTTATATAGACAGATGCTAGAGATCTACATAGTAAGATATTACAGATTTGTATAGACTGATACTAGAGATCTACATGCTAGAGATCTACATAGTAAGACATTACTGATTTATATAGACAGATACTAGAGATGTACATAGTGAGACATTACTGATTTATATAGACAGATACTAGATATCTACATAGTGAAATATTAGATTTATATAGACAGCTACTAGAGATCTACATAGTGAGATATTAGATTTATATAGACAGATACTAGAGATCTACATAGTGAGATATTACACATATTTATATAGACATATGCTAGAGATCTACATAGTAAGACATTACTGATTTATATAGACAGATACTAGAGATCTACATAGTGAGATATAACAGATTTATATAGACAGATGCTAGAGATCTACATAGTAAGATATTACAGATTTGTATAGACTGATACTAGAGATCTACATGCTAGAGATCTACATAGTAAGACATTACTGATTTATATAGACAGATACTAGAGATCTACATAGTGAGATATAACAGATTTATATAGACAGATGCTAGAGATCTACATAGTGAGACATTACTGATTTATATAGACAGATACTAGAGATCTACATGCTAGAGATCTACATAGTAAGACATTACTGATTTATATAGACAGATACTAGAGATGTACATAGTGAGACATTACTGATTTATATAGACAGATACTAGAGATCTACATAGTGAAATATTAGATTTATATAGACAGCTACTAGAGATCTACATAGTGAGATATTAGATTTATATAGACAGATACTAGAGATCTACATAGTGAGATATTACACATATTTATATAGACAGATACTAGAGATCTACATAGTGAGATATAACAGATTTATATAGACAGATGCTAGAGATCTACATAGTAAGATATTACAGATTTATATAGACTGATACTAGCGATCTACAAAGTGAGATATTGCAGATTCATATAGACAGATACTAGAGATCTACATAGTGAGACATTACTGATTTATATAGACAGATACTAGAGATCTACATAATGAGACATTACTGATTTATATAGACAGATACTAGAGATCTACACAGTGAGATATTACAGATTTATATAGACAAACAATAGAGATCTACATGGTGAGATATTAGATTTATATAGAAATATACTAGAGATCTACATAGTGAGACATTACAGATTTATATAGACAGATACTAGAGATCTACACAGTGAGATATTACAGATTTATATAGACAGATACTAGAGATCTACACAGTGAGATATTACAGATTTCTATAGACAGATACTAGAGATCTACACAGTGAGATATTACAGATTTATATAGAGAGATACTAGAGATCTACATAGTGAGATATTACTGATTTATACAGACAGATACTAGAGATCCACAAAGTGAGATAATACAGATTTATATAGACAGATGCTAAAGATCTACACAGAAGGATATTAAAGATTTATATATACATATAAAATGGATCTACTCTGAGGGTTATTAAAGATTTACATATAAGTATGTCAAGGATGCTGATGACAGATACTTTGGTTCTACAGATACACAGAGGAATGCTTATCTTGATATACACTACAGTAACTGCACAGATAGATACTAACAAATTACATAGGGAGATCTACATGGCTGTATTCGAAGTATCTGCATGAGAGGTACTAAGGGTCTACATAGAGTGATAACAAATCTATACATGGACCGATAATAAGGATCTATACAGAGAGATACTAATTATCTACAAAGGGTCTGATTACAAGTGGCACGCTAACTTTATTTTCCACTTGCACACATACACAGATAAAAAAACTTCTAAAACGGGCAAGTTAGTGCTCATATCGCAAATTGTAATTAAGTAGCGTGCAATCGAAATCTGCTGTGCGCTATCTTCAGAGATATACTAATTATCTACACAGAAAGATACTAAAGATTTAATAATACTAATTATCTACATAGAGAGATACTAAATATGAAATTATACTAATTATCTACACAGAACGCTACAACTGGATTAGTGATACTAATTATCTACACAGATATGTACTATTGAATTAGTCATACTAATTATCTACATAGAGAGATACTAAAGATTTAATAATACTAATTATCTACATACAGAGCTACTAAAGATTTACTAATACTAATTATCTACACATAGATACTAATGCATTAGTTATACTAAGTATCTACACGGAGAGATAATAAAGATTTAATAATACTAATTATCTACACAGAGAGATACTAAATATTTAATAATACTAATTATCTACACAGATAGATACTAAAGATTTACTAATACTAATTATCTACACAGAAAGAAACTAAATATATAATAATACTAATTATCTAGACAGAGAGATTCTAAAGATTTAATAATGCTAATTATCTACACAGAGAGATACTAAATATTATACTAATTATCTACACAGAGAGATACTAAAGATTTAATAATACTTATTATCTACACAGAAAGATACTAAATATTTAATAATACTAATTATCTACACAGAGCGATACTAAAGATTTTCTAATACTAATTATCTACACAGAAAGAAACTAAAGATATAATAATACTAATTATCTACACAGAGAGATTCTAAATATTTAATAATACTAATTATCTACAGAGAGATACTAAAGATTTAATAATATGAATTATCTACACAGAGAGATACTAAAGATTTAATAATACTAATTATCTACACAGAGATATACTAATGATTTAGTGATACTAATTATCTACACAGAGATATACTAAGGATTTACTTATTCTAATTATCTACACAGAGATATACTAAGGATTTACTCATTCTAATTATCTACACAGAAATACAAATAATTTACTAATACTCTACTAATTATATACACAGAGATATACTAATGATTTACTAATACTAATTATCTACACAGAGAGATGCTAATGATTTACTAATACAAATTATATTTACAAAGAGATATTAATGATTTAGTGATACGAATTATCTACACAGAGAGATACTAAGGATTTACTCATTCTAATTATCTACACAGAGAGATACTAATAATTTACTAATTCTAATTACCTACACAGAGAGAGATACTAAGGATATACTAATAATAATTATCTACACAGAGATGCTAAGGATTTACTAATACTAATTATCTACACAGAGATACTAAGGATTTACCAATACTAATTATCTACACACAGCGATACTAATAATTTACTAATACTAATTATATACACAAAGAGATACTAATGATTGTGTGATACTAATTATTTACACAGAGATATACTAAGGAGTTAATAATACTAATTACCTAAAGACAGAGATACTAATGATGTACTAATACTAATTACCTACACACAGAGATACTAATGATTTAATAATACTAATTACCTACACACAGAGATACTAAGGATTTACTAATACTAATTATCTACACAGAGATACTAATAATTTACTAATACTAATTACCTACACACATAGGGCTACATAGAATAAAGTGCCAGGGTTTTACAGTAACAATATTCTCTGGCCATATTCAGTGTGACATTCATAAAGATCAAGAGAGAGACAGTGCAAGGTAAGTGTCATTTCCAATTAGCAGCAGTGCATTTCCCACACCATTAGAATGATTTTTCAATATTCCTCTGTTTACAAAAGTGCTTCTGTTAAACGTTTGCACTTACCTAGTGATGACCTTTGACGTACATGTGAGCCATCTCTTATACTGGTACCATTGAGGGTCATGCACACTTGCATTGTCCGCTATGCGCTGGTGCATAAGTAAAAAGGCAGAATTACTGTCATGTTCTCACTGTGGCATTCTGGCTTGCGTTTTCTTTGAACATGAGTGTAAAAAAATACTAATAAAATTGAAGGTAATCATCAAACATTTCCTAATACATTACATGTTTTACACAGTAGCAGGGAACCAGCCTTTTTTGCAATTTTTTGCTTCAGTGGATAAATTCCCACTGAGGGATCCTCAGCAATGTATTTTCAGTTGATTGTTTATATCCCTCAGCGACTAAACGGGGTGAGATGTAAAAAAAAGGGTCACTGCTCCATCAGCTGAGGAGTTTTCCTGGAGACGCAGGTCGGAACAAACATATCTGTTTGAGATCTGCTTCAAACCATGTAAACGTATATATTCTTCTTCAATAAACCTTTAATCTGGTGAAATTTACTAAAAAAATCCCATTTGCCTTAGCGCCAACAATCCAATCGGCGCCAAAGAAACCATAAGAGATCTTATCAATTTAAAAAAGATATTAAGACCTAATTAATTGTAATAAAAGTTGAATAAAAAGAAACATGAAATGAGTACCTGTTCCTGCAAAGGCACATTATATTTTTATATTTATAGACTGCATCTAGCACAAATCTGCTGGATAACTTAAAATAGCTGTTTTTCTCATTAAAACCATCACCTAGTAGATATCCATAACAATGGGCTGAGCCTGCAAGTAAAGCAGGCCTGCATATGATATTTATGTGCTAATTATGGCTGGGGGGTTGAATGAGCCCCATCAGCTATTTCACATACAAAATCATTCCATCATACCCCCTACCGGGAGATTAATTAGCGCTATTGTCTGTAACGTTTGTTACTCATATTTCAGGGGGAAACATTTTAGAATACAATGCTCCTTTATAAAAGGTTTTCTCAGAGGCTGGCTTAGTAATGGGTGACACTGAACAAAGAAACTATTTCTACATTACAAAAATTTGCTCAAAAGGGTGTAATAATGGGTAATGGGACAAGTCAAGAAGAAGCTTTCATGTTTCTGAGTGTACAGTTAAGAAAACCCCTTTTCAATTTACTTTTCTTATTCATTTTCCCTCTCTTTGTCTTCTTTGTTAAAACATACCTCCTTTTCATGAGAGCATACCACAGTATGCTCAAGAGTGCATGTGCTGTGTTAAAAATTGGAAGCATTTCTCACAAGAATGCTTGTGACAAGATTAAATACTGTTGCAAACACTGCGGCCATCTGCCATACATTCATTTGGTACATTCAATTGAATCATGAAAATATAATTTCAGCTTCCACGTACCTTTATATATATTTTAACAGCTGCATTACTACTTGTTTTTAAAAAAGCAGTCAAAAACAAAATAGTTTGAGATTCATTTAGAATAGAATACATTAATTAGCAGACAACAGTTTTAGTAAAGCCTGTACAGCGGAAAAATTAGAGAAAATGCGTTTACCCAGCAGAAGTTTTACTAGAATAGTAATCAGCCATTCTTCTATTTATTAAAGGTACAGTCTACTCTAGAATATTTATTGTTTAAAAAGATACATAATCCCTTAATTACCAATTTTCCAGTTTTGCATAACCAACACTAATATATTAATATACTTTTTACCTCTGTGATTACCTTGTATCTAAGCCTCTGCAGATTGCCCCCTTATCTCAATTCTTTTGACAGACTTGCATTTTAGCCAATAAGTGCTGACACACTGTTTTCTATATGATACACATAAACTAGCGCTGTCAAGATGTGAAAAACTGCCAAAATGCACTGAGATAAGAGGCGGCCTTCAAGGGCTTAGAAATTAGCATATGACCCTACCTAGGTTTAGTTTTCAACAAAGAAAATCAAGAGAACAGAGCAAATTTGATAATAAAAGTACATTTGAAAGTTGTTGAAAATTGCATGTCCTATCTGAATCATGAAAGTTTAATTTTGACTAGACTGTCCCTTTAAGTTTACAATCCAAGTTGACCTAAAGAAGACTATGTTACCTTCTTTAATAGTGGGTTTTTGGGGTCATCGACTGGACAGGCTCAGGTAGAGAATTGTGAATAATCTGGAGCAAATTGATTTAAATCAATATATAATATGTAAAGTGTAAATTAATCTTTTAAACTAGAAAAGACACAACCAAATGGATTGTAAGATATCCCTGTGCGAAAGTGAGAGTGCCAGCTTCTATTGTATGATTGCCCCACAACAAACCACCTTGCATTGCATCTGATTGGTACTGGAGCTTTTGGAATTTTGGCACTTTGGACTGGAGAAAGATTTTTATGACCAATCTAAGAACTCAAGATGAAGTGATGGATACGTGTGACATTGGGGTGAATGACTATTAAACTTTCTAACCCTCTCTGGAAGACAAGGGGTTATCCAATGTACTCAATGAACTATATCAAATTATAGAACAAAGGTATAGAAATTAAATATTGTCTAGTAACATAGAACACAGATTTCAGTCTAAAATTATAATACATGTTCATATGTGGGTATCATAAACTATTCAGGCAGATCAGGTTTGGAAGGCTCTGACTTTGAGGCCTTTAACTTTTTAATAATGAATCATTCCCTGTACTGATAACCACTCACTAATTATCAGAGTCCTTCTGCACAACGTATTATTGCATTTCATAAAGCGTGGCTAAAACAGGATGTGGCACATGTATAATTTAATACTAAAACGTAATTAAATTCAGATGGTTATCAAGGGATCTCTGTGGGGGAACTATATGAAAATGCAGTGTTGGTCCTTTGTTTAGTTCATCATTACATCACAAATCATATGGCAAATGCTGAGCCTCTTGTGAAAGATAACTACCTATTTAAAAAGCTATAAACCTTTAGATACCAAATAGTAGAGGTCAAAGAGAAATGTCTTTAGACTCTGCTGAGCCGGCACAGTCAGGTTTCTTCAGTGCGCGGGACAGAAATATCTTTTTTGCTCACATCTGACGGTTTTTGTCTATCACGTGTGCCCCAAATTCTCTTTGTCAATTTATTTTGTAAAAATCTTTTGTCTTCCAATTCCCTCTGTTATTCCATTTTCCTGAGAATAAATGGTAATGAAATTTGTGTTGGTTTTGGCCCCAAGTAATATGCAGCAGCTGAGACTCTATGAAATCAGTGGGAATATTGCTTATAATTAATGCATTTAATGTGTACAGAGCGTTGTGACACAGCACGTTAGCCTCTCAGTGTGCGGCTAGATCATGCCGCTGTGCTGTTTGCTTTTAATACTGTAATTGTAACTTTGCACAAGACATGTAACACAGCCAGGGCACGGCTTGTACCATCTCCATGTGCGCTGCATGCAGAGTCCTAAGGGCAGGTATCAGGGCATAGAAACCAGGGCATATAGAACATTCAGTGTTTCAGGGACGGTAATGAAATACTGATAAAAAGTCCCCATTAGTTGAGCCACTTTAAATATCCAACAATTCAGCATCAGAAAAACAGGCATCTAACCCCAAGTATATTCTGAGTGCAGTAGAAAATGCTCAATGTCTGCAGCATTCCTTTTTATTTTGACTACCTTCTGCTTAGCTAATCATTTGCTTACGCCTTTTCTCACTGTTTCTCTTTCTTTCATTTCATGGTCGAGATTTCAATCTTTTTGCTCAATCTTTATTTGTTTCTTCCTTTGCAAATATCTCTAATAAATTAAACCAGCGATCCAATTCCTCATCTACACATTGATACTTCTGTGCCTTTGATAGACATTATTGATAGATATCTTAAAATCTAGATTCCTTTCGGCTAGATTAAGAGTTGTGCGTTAGGACCTCTTAATGCTGCTTTTTTACGCCCGCTGGTATTACGAGTCTTGCAGGTTTAGGTTTACCGCACACTTGTTTGGCCTTACCGCAAAACGACTTACGTAAACTTTGTAAAGTCTTTTTTCTATGGGACTTCCATAGCGCTGATATTACGAGTCTGTCCTGGGAGGCCAAAAAGTGAGCGGTACAGCCTACCCTGTCAAGAGTCCTAACGCATTTAAAAGTCAGTAGTTATGAGTTTTATGGTACAACGCCGTAACATAAAACTCATAAATAAAGTGCTAAAAAGTACACTAACACCCATAAACTACCTATTAACCCCTAAACCAAGGCCCTCCTGCATCGCAAACACTATAATAAAAATGTTAACCCCTAATTTGCTGCTCCAGACACCGCCGCAACCTACATTATATTTATGAACCCCTAATCTACTGCCCCCAACATAGCCAACACCTACATTATATCTATTAACCCCTAATCTGCCTTCCCCAATGTCGCCGACACCTACATTATATTATTAACCTCAAATCTGCCGCTCCGGACACCGCTGCCACCTACATTGTATTTATGAACCCCTAATCTGCCTTCCCCAATGCCGCCGACACCTACATTATATTATTAACTCCTAATCTGCCGCCACCAACGTCGCTGCCACTATATTAAAGTTATTAACCCCTAAACCTAAGTCTAACCCTAAACCTAACACCCCCTAACTTAAATATAATTTATATAAATCTAAATACATATTCCTATCATTAACTAAATTATTCCTATTTAAAACTAAATACTTACCTATAAAATAAACCCTAAGCTAGCTACAATATAACTAATAGTTACAGGCAAGTTTGTATTTATTTTAACTAGGTAGAATAGTTATTAAATAGTTATTAACTATTTAATAACTACCTAGCTAAAATAAATACAAAAGTACCTGTAAAATAAAACCTAACGTAAATTACAATAACACCTAACACTACACTATAATTAAATAAATTTACTAAATTAAATACAATTAAATAAATTACATGCAATTAGCTAAATTAAATTAAATTAGCTAAAGTACAAAAACAAACAAACACTAAATTACAGAAAATAATAAACAAATTATTATGATATTTAAACTAATTACATCTAATCTAATAGCCCTATTAAAATAAAAAAGCCCCACCCAAAATAAAAAAAAACCCAAGTCTAAACTAAACTACCACTAGCCCTTAAAAGGGCCTTTTGCGGGGCATTGCCCCAAAGTAATCAGCTCTTTTACCTGTAAAAAAAAATACAAACAACCCCCCCAACAGTAAAACCCACCACCCACACAACCAACCCCCCAAATAAAATACTATCTAAAAAAACCTAAGCTCCCCATTGCCCTGAAAAGGGCATTTGGATGGGCATTGCCCTTTAAAGGGCAGTTAGCTCTTCTGCCGCCCAAAGTCCCTAACCTATAAAATAAAACCCACCCAATACACCCTTAAAAAAACCTAACACTATCCCCCTAAAGAGACGTCTTCATCCAAGCCGGGCCGAAGTCCTCAACGAAGCCGGGAGAAGTCTTCATCCAAGCCGGGCGAAGTGGTCCTCCAGACGGGCAGAAGTCTTCATCCAGATGGCATCTTCTATCTTTATCCATCCGGCGTGGAGCAGGTCCATCTTCAAGACATCCGACGTGGAGCATCCTCTACTGCTGACGGACTAACGACAAATGAAGGTACCTTTAAGTGACGTCATCAAAGATGGCGTCCCTTAGATTCCGATTGGCTGATAGAATTCTATCAGCCAATCGGAATTAAGGTAGAAAAAATCCTATTGGCTGATGCAATCAGCCAATAGGATTAAGCTCGCATTCTATTGGCTGATTGGCTGTTTTGTTTTTTGTACTTTAGCTAATTTAATTTAATTTAGCTAATTGTATGTAATTTATTTAATTGTATTTAATTTAGTAAATTTATTATTTATTATATTTATTTATTGTTAGGTGTTTTTGTAACTTAGGTTAGGTTTTATTTTACAGGTACTTTTGTATTTATTTTAGCTAGGTAGTTATTAAATAGTTAATAACTATTTAATAACTATTCTACCTAGTTAAAATAAATACAAACTTGCCTGTAAAATAGAAATAAACCCTAAGCTAGCTACAATGTAACTATTAGTTATATTGTAGCTAGCTTAGGGTTTATTTTATAGGTAAGTATTTAGTTTTAAATAGGAATAATTTAGTTAATGATAGGAATAGTTATTTAGATTTTTTTTAAATTATATTTTAGTTAGTGGGTGTTAGGTTTAGGGTTAGACTTAGATTTAGGGGTTAATAACTTTAATATAGTGGTGGCAACATTGGGGAAGGCAGATTAGGGGTTAATAAATATAATGTAGGTGTCTGCGACATTGGGGAAGGCAGATTAGTGGTTAATAAATAGTTTGTAGGTGTTGGCGATGTTGGGGCAGCAGATTACGGGTTAATACATTTAATGTAGGTGGCGGCGGTGTCCGGAGCGGCAGATTCGGGGTTAATAATATAATGCAGGTGTTGGCGATGTTGGGGCGGCAGATTAGGGGTTAATAAGTGTAAGATTAGGGGTGTTTAGACTTGGGGTTCATGTTAGGGTGTTAGGTGTAGACATAAATTTTATTTCCCCATAGGAATCAATGGGGCTGCGTTAGTGAGTTTTCGCTGCTTTTTTGCAGGTGTTAGACTTTTTTTCAGCCGGCTCTCCCCATTGATTGCTATGGGGAAATCGTGCACAAGTACGTTACACCAGCTCACCGCTGACTTAAGCAGCGCTGGTATTGGAGTGCAGTAATGAGCAAAATTTTGCTCAACGCTCACTTCTTGTCTTTTAACAACGGGTTTCTGAAAACTCTTAATACCAGCGCTGCAGGTAAGTGAGCGGTGAGGGAAAACTGCTCGCTAGCACCGCACAGCCTCTAACGCAAAACTCGTAATCTAGGTGATAATTTTGGCCCAGAAAAGGGCAGAAAAAAAAAGTTATTGAAAACAATCTTCAATGAAAAATAGTAAAGCAACAGATCACAAACTGAGAAAAAGTCCAACACATGTACAGTTGCAAGAAAGTTTATGAACCCTTTGGAATTGCCAAGATTTCTGCATTAACTATTTTATATTGTGGTCAAATCCTCATTTAAGTCACAATTATAGACAAACACAATCTGACTAAACTAATTAATAACACAGAAACAGTTGTACTTCTCACATATTTATTGAATACATTGAGTAATCATTCACAGTGCAGGGTGGAAAAAGTAAGTGAACCTCTGTGACTTCTCCAAAAGCTATTTGGGGTCCAGCGTTTCTGTTAAAGACTAGATGAGATTGAAAGTGTAGGTTGCATAGGTGCCCCATAAAAAGCCTGGTTACTGATAATTCTGTTATTCTCAAGAAAGACTTAGAAGAAGGAGATTAGAAGAGACATTACAGAGAAGAACCCTTGAGTTTAGTAACTTGTAGATTCTTCTTTAGCAACAACAACGTCCACCACATGTTTCCTGTAGCTGCTTATAAGACTTGCACAATGTTGAGGATGACTTTTGGATCATTCCTCCCTTCCAATCTGTTTCAGTTCATTAATATTTCTTGTCTTGATTGCACAGCAATCTTCAGGTTATTCTACAGTATTTCAGTTGGATTAAGGACAGGACTTTGACTTGGCAATTCCACAACACAAATCTTCTTTTTCAGACATTCTTTAGTTGAGTTACTTGCGTGCTTTGGGTTAATGTCTTGTTACATCACCCAACCTCTCTTAAGCTTGTCATGGACTGCTGCTGATATTCTCCTGTAAAATGTCTTAATGCACTTTTGAATTAATGGTTCCCTCAATGATTGCAAGGGGTCCAAACCCTAAGACAGGACAGCAGGCAAAAACCTTGATGCTCCCTCCACCATGAGTCACAGTTGGGATGAGGTTTTGGTGTTGATGTGCAGTGCCCTTTTTCCTCCCCACATAATGTTGTGCATTTTTGCAAAGAAAGATTTGTGTTTTGTCTCAAATGTTCACAGCACATTTTCCCAGAAGTGCTGGGGAACATCCAGGTGGACTTAAGCAAACTTTAAACATGACAGAGTGTTTTTATTTGGACAGCAGTGGCTTCCTTTGTAGCGTCCTTCCATGAACACGAGTAAACACATGAACAAAGACTTTCACAGCTTCTTGAGTTTTCTGGAAATCTTTAGCTGTTAACATTGGGTTTTTTCCTCACCTCTTTCAGGATTGCTCCATGTGCTTTTGGAGTGATTTTTAGCAGGACACTAACTCCTAGGGAAAGTATCAACAGTCCTAAATTTATTCCATTTGTAGACAATTTATCGTACAATTGACTAATGAACACCCAGATCTTTAGAAATGCTTTTGTATTTTTTTTTCCTGGCTTCCGCGTCTCTATAATGCATCTCCTAAGATCCTATGAAAATTGTAAGGATCGAGGCAATTTTTAACATTAACTAAACTTTCTTGAGAAGAACTGACTTGTCATGTTCAACCCACACTTCCAATCTCATCTCGTTAACTGTAAAACCTGACTCCAAGGGCTCCATGTACAAAGCAGCAAAAGCTGCTCCGGAGCCCTTGCGGGGCAGGTTCGCATATGCGAGCCTGCTTCCCACAATGTAAGAAGCAGCGGTCATTAGACCGCTGCTTCTTGCACCCTACGCCACCTCTGAGGTGACAAGGGAAAATCACAGAGAGCTTGCTCGCTCTCAGTGATTGACAGCCCCTTCAGTCACGTGATTGGTCACGCAAATGAAGGGGCGGGCATTACACACTCCGATGATGTGTGTAGCTAAGGCAGGCAGACAGCTTCGCGAGTTGAGAAGCTGTCCGCCCCCCACTTAGTACATGGATCCCCAAATAGACTTTTGGATAAGTCAGAGGTTCACCTCATTTTTCCAGCCTGCACTGTGAATGATTACTCAATGGGCCCCATGTATCATTGAACTTGGGAACCTGTCCACATGACTTTGCAACAAATACAGTGTCGCTTGTGTGTGTAATACCACCCCCTTCTCTTACGCGACCAATCGCCTGAGAGAAGGGCTTGTCAATCACTCCTAGTGAGCATGTTTGGGGTGATTTCAATACACAATCTCAGAGAAGGCGTAAAAAGTAAGAAGAAATGGTGACTGCTACTTCTTACATAGAGGGAAGCAGACTCGCATTGAGCCCAATGTCTTTAATAAAATAATTAAGTACAGCTGTTTGTGTGTTATTAGTTTAGTAAGATTGTGTTTGTCTATAATTGTGACTTAGGAGATCACATTTTATAAGTGAAAAGTGCAGAAATCCAGGTAATTTCAAAGTATTTAAAAAACATTTTCTTCCAACTCTAAGAACAATTTTATGTCACATCGCTCCTCTGCTCTGCTGTGGCTGTTGCCATGGACGCAGGCGGTCCTCCTGTTGCTAGGGATGTGACGGTGTAACTACAACACGGTGATTACATCACCGCCTGCCCTGTCTTCTGATGCCGGTCCAGTTCCCTCCTGTGGCGCGAATCCTACCCTATGTAAGTGCCTTAATCACTCTCAGCTGTGCCCAAGTATAGGTGTTTCTTTGTGGGCTCCTGGGTGCTGTATTACTGGTATTGTTGGATTGCTAGACCGTTGCTGATCTCTGCCTGTCTGACCACTCTGCTTGCTTAACCCTTGTACACCTGGATTGCCATACTGTTACTGAACTCTGTCTGTCCGACCATTTGGTTTACCCCTGAACTGTTATACTGCTAGATTGACATATCATTGCTGAACTCTGCTTGTCTGACCCTTCTATTGGTTTACCCCTGAACTGATATACTGCTTGATTGTCTTCCTGTTGCTGAACCCTGACCATTCTCTGCTTTCATCTTATTGCCGTGAAGGATTGTCTTGTCTGCCGTGAGTACTGCTTACCTCATTTCTCTCTGTTCTGGTATATTTCCTATCTTTCCACTTGACGCTGGGATAAGAAGACTACTGGTCAAGAGAAATATCCCACGAGCATTACATTTTACTCACACACTTTTATCTGTGATAGTGGGCTTAATGCAGCTACCATTAAAGTTTGTTGAGAATTTTCATTAGATATGCCTGATTTTTTTTTAATCTTTCAAACTCTGTATTGCAATAAAGGATTTGGCTGAAACTGTGTGTTTAAGTAAGGATTTTACAGCTTGGTTCAGTAGGGTTTGACATATTCAAATCAGGAAAATGTACATTCTTTTATATGATGTAAGTCCTGAAAGAGATTAGCGGTCTACAGAAAAACGGCTTGAATGGATTTAATTGTGAGGAAATGTGTTTTTCAGAAGGCAAAATTAATCTGGTTTTTTTTGTTAATTATATATATTATTCATCTACAGTCAGAATACCCTTTTTAGTTTACATACCCAGTAAACATTTTTGGAAGGATCATTGTATATGTTTTATGTGTAGGTCATCAAGATTGATTTTTTTGCTTAGTGGTCTGGCTTATACGTAGCTACAGGTATCTGACCTGGTCAGGCCAGACCACTGCTTTTCAAACCTGTCCTCAGGCCTCATTTTGAGGATGTCGGAACTAGAGCACAGGTGAAACTCAGCTGATTAGTAAACATGGTCATTAACCTGCTCTCACCCAAGGTAATCCTGGAAATCTGGCCTGTTGGGGAGGCCTAAAGACAGGTTTGAAAACAAGTGGGCCAGACAGACTGACTGACTTTGTGCTATAAAACTGATTTTGTTTTTACAATATTGGGGTCTATTACAATCAGTGATTTGCTCCCAAATTTATTTTTTTTTGCTTCCCACCCAAATTGGTTGTAAAGTTGTTTGAGTAATTATAATGCAAAATGGATCTTGGTTTTAAAAAGCCTGCACCATCAAACACCTTATCAACAGGAATGTTCCAGAAAATGCCTCTCGTGCGTTAAAAGGACATGAAACCCAATTTTTTTCTTTCTTGATTAAAAAAAAGAGCATGCCATTTTAAATATTTTTCCAATTTACTTCTATTATCTAATTTGATTAATTCTCTTTTTTATCCTTTGGTGAAAAGCATATCTAAATAGGCTCAGTAGCTGCTGATTGGTTGCTGTACATAGATGCCTCATGGGATTGGCTCACCCATGTGCATTGCTATTTCTTCAACAAATGATATCTACAGAATGACGCAAATTAGATAATATTATCTAATTTAAAGTTAAATTGGAATGTGGTTTAAAATTGTATTCTCAATATGAAACATGAAAGAAACATTTTGGGTTTCATGTCCCTTTAAAGGAACACAGAACCCAATTTTTTTTTCTTTCGTGATTCAGATAGAGCATTCAATTTTAAGCAACTTTCTAATTTACTCCTATTAGCAAATTTTCTTCATTCTCTTGGTATCTTTATTTGAAAAGCAAGAATGTAAGTTTAGATGCCGCCCTATTTTTGGTGAACAACCTGGATTGTTCTTTCTGATTGGTAGATAAATTCACCCACCAATAAACAAGTGCTGTCCAGTGTCTGAACTAAAATTTGCTGGCTCCTTAGCTTAGATGCCTTCTTTTTCAAATAAAGATAGCAAGAGAACGAAGAAAAATTGATAATAGGAGTAAATTAGAAAGTTGCTTAAAATTGTATGCTCTATCTGAATCACGAAATAAAAAATTTGGGTTCAGTGTCCATTTACGTATTTGTTTTAGGGATAGAAACTGGGAGGTCACCAAAACTCACAGATGGCAAATACAATAGCATTTTCCCTCCTCCAAGGGTATAATAAATAGCTTTTTGAATTAACCCCCTTATTCACTATGGGAGGGAAATAATCATTTAAATATGTGAGATGAACCTATTGCAATCTAAATCCATCCTCACCACTGCTTAAGCATCTGAATGCCAACTGTATCTTGGCACGATGGGCATACAGAGCGCAATTGTGCAGTTGCTATTTTGTCACTTTTAACATTTGACAAATATTGTTTTTAACAATATTTACATATACTGTTTATAAATGCACAGTTTCCTGTTTAGAATAAAATTAAAACAAGATGGAGACTACCAGTTTCTATAAGAAGCACTTATATGATATGATATCCTCTTATACTGGATTTCAACATTCTTTGTGGATAAGTTTTTTTATAGGGAACACACCTTCAAGAACACTACGTCCAAACAAGGATCCAACAATACATTATACTATGCTTGCGTCTACAATAATTAATTCCAAAACAGGATTGCGACTTTGTGAAAGTGAGCTCATTAATGTAGATGAAAGCATTGTAAAACGCACTGTCATGACCATGTTTGGACATAGCATCCAAAGTTAATACTGATCTCTTGAATTGTGATTGACAAAAATTTCAGTCCTATAGTAAAAAATTCGAAAACACGATCTCGAGCGCATAATCAATTAGGCCTCAGCCAACAGATTATGATCAACCGCATTGTCCTTAAAATTGAGATTATGAAGTCAGCAAGAGCCCTTTGCACCTGATTCCCATACCAGACAATGAGACCATCGGCTAGATTACGAGTTTTGCGTTATGAGGGGCTCGGTACTAACTTGCAAGTTATTGTCATTGTTCACCTCCCTATAGCGCTGCTATTACAAGTTTTCATAAACCCGGTGTTAGCAGGCAATAAGTGAGCGTAGAGCAAAATTGAGCTCCATACCGCACACAAATACCAGCGCTGCTTTGAGCTGGTTTTACGTGCTCGTGCACAATTTCCCCATAGACATCAATGGGGAGAGCCGGCTGAAAAAAAGCCTAACACCTGCAATAAAGGAGCGTAAAGCTCCGTAATGCAGCCCCATTGATTCCTATGGGGAAACAAAAGTTATGTTAACACCTAACACCCTAACATAAACCCCGAGTTTAAACACCCCTAATCTGCCGCCCCCGACATCGCCGACACCTATATTATACTTATTAACCCTAATCTGCCGCCCCCAATGTTGCCGCCACCTACATTATACTTATTAACCCCTAATCTGCCACCCCCAATGTCGCCGCCACCCACCTACACTTACTAACCCCTTATCTGCTGCCCCCAATGTCGCTGCCACCTACATTACACTTATTAACCCCTAATCTGCCGCGCCCGACACCGCCGACACCTACATTATACTTATTAACCCCTAATCTGCTGTCCCCGACCTCGCCGCCACCTACATTACATATATTAACCCCTATTCTGCGGCCTCTAACATCGCCGCCACCTACCTACACTTATTAACCTCCTAATCTGCCGCCCCCAATGTCGCCACCACCTACATTATACTTATTAACCCCTAATCTGCCGCCCCTAACATCGCCGCCACCTACCTATATTTATTAACCCCTAATCTTCCGCCCCCAACGTCGCCGCCACTATACTAAAGTTATTAACCCCCTAACCCTAAGTCTAACCCTAACCCTAACACCCACTAACTTTAATGTAATTAAAATAAATCTAAATAAAACCTACTATTAATAACTAAATAATTCCTATTTAAAACTAAATACCTATAAAATAAACCCTAAGCTAGCAACAATATAACTAATAGTTACAGTGTAGCTATCTTAGGTTTTATTTTTATTTCACATTTAAGTTTGTATTTATTTTAACTAGGTAGACTAGTTAGTAAATAGTTATTAACTATTTACTAACTACCTAGCTAAAATAAATACAAATTTACCTGTAAAATAAAACACTAACACCTAACCTTACACTACAATTAAATCAATTACATTAATTAAATACAATTAACTAAATTACAAAAACAAACAAACACTAAATTACACAAAATAAAAAAGAAATGATCAAATATTTAAACTAATTACACCTAATCTAATAGCCCTATCAAAATAAAAAAGCCCCCCAAAATAAAAAAACCCCTACCCTAAACTAATTTGCGAATGGCCCTTAAAAGGGCATTTTGCGGGGCATTGCCCCAAAGAAATCAGCTCTTTTACCTGTAAAAAAAAAAATACAAACAACCCCCCCAACAGTAAAACTCACCACCCACACAACCAAACCCCCCAAATAAAATCTTAACTAAAAAAACCTAAGCTCCCCATTGCTCTGAAAAGGGCATTTGTATGGGCATTGCCCTTAAAAGGGCATTTAGCTCTTTTTCCGCCCAAACCCTAAGCTAAAAATAAAACCCACCCAATAAACCCTTAAAAAAAACTAACAATAACCCCCGAAGATCCACTTACAGTTTTTGAAGACCCGACATCCATCCTCAACGAAGCAGCAGAAGTCCTCAGCGAAGCTGGCAGAAGTCTTCATCCAATCGGGCAGAAGTCTTCATCCAATCGGGCCGAAGTCTTCATCCAAGTTGGCAGAAGTCTTCATCCAGACGGCATCTTCTATCTTCATCCATCCGGCGCGGAGCGGCTCCATCTTCAAAACATCCGGCACAGAGCATCCTCTTCTGATGACGGCTCTTCTCGAATGAAGGTTCCTTTAAGTGACGTCATCCAAGATGGTGTCCCTTGAATTCCAATTGGCTGATAGAATTCTATCAGCCAATTGGAATTAAAGGTGAAAAAATCCTATTGGCTGATCAGCCAATAGGATTGAAGCTCAATCCTATTGGCTGATTGCATCAGCTAATAGTATTTTTTCACCTTTAATTCCGATTGGCTGATAGAATTCTATCAACCAATCGGAATTCAAGAAATGCCATCTTGGATGACGTCACTTAAAGGAACCTTCATTCATTTGTTGGGTCTTTAAAAACTGTAAGTGGATCTTCGGGGGTTAGTGTTAAACATTTTTAAGGGTTTATTGGGTGGGTTTTATTTTTAGCTTAGGGTTTGGGCGGAAAAATAACTTAATGCTTTTTTAAGGGCAATGTTCATACAAAAGCCCTTTTCAGGGCAATGAGGAGCTTAGGTTTTTTTAGTTAGGATTTTATTTGGGGGGGTTTGGTTGTGTGGGTGGTGGGTTTTACTGTTGGGGGTTTGTTTGTATTTTTTTTACAGGTAAAAGAGCTGATTTTTTGGGGGCAATGCCTATTTGATAGGGCTATTAGATTAGGTGTAATTAGTTTAAATATTTGATAATTTATGTTTTATTTTGATAATTGAGTTTTCTTTTGTAATTTAGTTAAAGGGACATTATACACTCATATCAGTTTTAAAAAAAAAAAAAAAATGTTTAGTTTTGATTATTTTTAAATAACATTGCTCAGATTTTCAGACTCCTAACCAAGCCCCAAAGTTTTATGTGAGTACTGATGTATACCTACCCCAGCTTGCTCTGGTTTGTGTAAATGGTCTTTTCATATGCAAAAGAAGGGGGAGGAGGGGAGTGTCTTATTTCCCACTTGCAGTGGGCTTTCCAGCTACCTTTTCAACAGAGCTAAACTGAAAGATTCTAAGTACGTTTTTAAACCATTTTATACTGGATTTTTATATCAGTATCTGGGCATCTTATTTTTTATAGTAGTGTCTATTACATGCAGTTATATGAAAATGAGTGTATACTGTCCCTTTAATTGTATTTAATAAATGTAATTGATTTAATTGTAGTGTAACGTTAGGTGTTAGTGTAACTCAGGTTAGGTTTAATTTTACAGGTAAATTTGTATTTATTTTAGCTAGGTAGTTAGTAAATAGTTAATAACCATTTACTAACCAGTCTACCTAGTTAAAAAAAAATACAAACTTAGCTGTGAAATAAAAATAAAACCTAAGATAGATACAATGTAACTATTAGGGTTTATTTTATAGGTAAGTATTTAGTTTTAAATAGGAATTATTTAGTTATTAATAGTAAGTTTTATTTAGATTTATTTTAATTACATTAAAGTTAGTGGGTGTTAGGGTTAGACTTAGGGTTAGGGGTTAATAACTGTAGTATAGTGGCCGCGACGTTGTGGATGAAAGATTAGGGGTTAATAAATGTAGGTAGGTGTCGGCGATGTTAGGGGCGGCAGATTAGGGGTTAATAAATGTAATGTAGGTGGCGGCGACATTGGGGATGGCAGATTAGGGGTTAATAAGTGTAGATAGGTGGCGGTGATGTTAGGGGCGGCAGATTAGGGGTTAATAAGTGTAATGTAGGTGGCGGCGAGGTCGGGGATGGCATATTAGAGGTTAATAAGTATAATGTAGGTGTCGGCAATGTCGGGGGCAGCAGATTAGGGGTTAATTTATTAATTTTAGTGGCGGCGATGTCCAGAGCCACAGATTAGGGGTTAATCATTTTATTTTTGTGTTTGCGATGAGGGAGGGCCTCAGTTTAGGGTTAATAGGTAGTTTATGGGTGTTAGTGTAGAGTTGTAGCATAAAACCCATAACTACTGACTTTCAGTTTACGGTATGGATCTTGACTGTATATGGCGTTGTACCACTCACTTTTTGGCCTCCCAGGCAAACTCGTAATACCGGTGCAAAGGAAGTCCCATTGAAAAAGGACTTTTGGAAAGCTGCGGTAGCAGAGGCGTAACTAGAAAGTCCAGGGCCCCGGTGCAAGAATCAATAAAGGGCCCCCCCCCTCGGGTCATAGACATTCATAAGGACCAACAGTCACCTATGTGCACACACATATGGCTTCTGCAATATTAATATTTCACAAGATATGCTGCTGGAGAGTGTACTTACTGGCACAATATGTGTGATATATAAAATATGTATGTATATATATATATATATATATATATATATACATACACACACACACACAAACAGGGAAAAAAGTTGCCCAAGAACTAGTGGTTCCATGAAATTTCAAAGTGGTCCCATTTTTTAACTTCAGATTTTTGCGTTGCAAAATGTGTAAATTTGATATTTCATGTAGAAATGGGAGGTAATTTGATATTTCATACATGCGTGTATTACACATTTGTATTAACAAAAATACACTTTCTATACACTCAAAAATAAGATGAAGCTCTAAAAGTGCTTGAGAAAAACTCCTCCAGATCTTGTACACCTCTGCTTAAAGGGACAGTCAACACCAGAATTTTTGTTGTTTAAAAAGAAAGATAATCCCTTTATTACCCATTCCCCAGTTTTGCATAACCAGCACAGTTATAAAAATATACTTTTTACCTCTGTAATTATCTTGTATCTAAGCCTCTGCTGACTGCCCCCTTATTTCAGTTCTTTTGACAGATATGCAGTTTAGCCAATCAGTGCTCACTCCTAGGTCACTTTACGTGCATGAGCTCAATGTTATCTATATGAAACATGTGAACTAATGCCCTCTAGTGGTCAAAATGTATTCAGATTAGAGGCAGTCTTCAAGGTCTAAGAAATTAGCATATGAACCTCCTAGGTTTAGCTTTCAACTAAGAATACCAAGAGAACAAAGCAAAATTGGTGATAAAAGTAAATTGGGAAGTTGTTTAAAATTGCATGCCCTATTTAAATCATGAAAGTTTTTTGGACTTGACTGTCCCTTTAAGCTTTTTTTTTTATTTTTTAAAAAACAGTTTCCCTCAAATTAATACAATAAACCTAGAGAGAGTGAGAGAGTGTAAGAGTGAGAGACAGAGTGAGAGTCATACACAGAAGGGAAAGCAAGACACACACGCACAGAGGGGAGAGAGAGACAGAGACACAGACACAACACACATCACACACACTCACCATACAAACCACACACCACACACACTCACCATACAAACCACACATCACACACACACACCATACACACCACACACACACACCATACAAACCACACATCACACACACTCACCATACAAACCACACATTACACACACACACCATACAAACCACACATCACACACACACACCATACAAAACAGATATCACACACACACTCTCATACAGTGACCACATCAAACATACTCACACACAGATAAAAGGGGAGAGAGTAAAAAAAGAAGGGGCAAAGAGAAAACAGTGTGTGTGCTAGTTAGCCCATCAAAAATAGTAAGAAACTATATTCTGGCAAATACACAAAATACAAGCCTAAACACTTCATTACAAAATTGTGACTATTCATATCACATAACCTGCATTAACCCACTCGCAGGATTCTATCTCTTAATCACCATTGCTGTAAAGGTGGATCCACTATTATCCCTGAGTATCTTTGATAAGAATCTATTAATGACTATAGGCTTGCTACTAAGTTTAAGATGCAGTCTTAAAGAGACAGTATATACTACATTGAACAATAATAGTCTCAATTCTTATAAAACAACATGAGTTACTTCTACATGATAAGATTTCAATTGGACACTGGCTTAGTAAATAAGATGCAGTCTTAAAGAGACAGTATATACTACATTGAACAATAATAGTCTCAATTCTTATAAAACAACATGAGTTACTTCTACATGATAAGATTTCAATTGGACACTGGCTTAGTAAATAAGATGCAGTCTTAAAGAGACAGTATATACTACATTGAACAATAATAGTCTCAATTCTTATAAAACAATATGAGTTACTTCTACATGATAAGATTTCAATTGGACTCTGGCTTAGTAAATAAGATGCAGTCTTAAAGAGACAGTATATACTACATTGAACAATAATAGTCTCAAACTCTCAATTCTTATTAAACAATATGAGTGACTCCTACATGATAAGATCTCAAATGGACTCTTACTTAGTAAATTATAAGAAATTATGAATGGTGAACAGAGTATGAACAATAACTAGGGCATCAATATATTCAAATAAAAAAAAACTGTCTGCTATGTGTGCCGGCATAAGAGACCACTCAGTCACAAGTAGTTCACAGTAAGCAACACAACATTTACAGATAAAAATGAAAAGACAAGAAAATGTAAGGCAAATGGGAAAATGATAGTGACACAGGGAGATGTTATCCTAACTTCACTGAAGCATGGATCTGTCACTAACCGTCAGTCCACACAGGCAGGTTGCACTCAGCTTGCTGTTTTTAAGTTTCTATTATAGCTGCAGTGCTACCTACTATTTCCAGCCCTCTCAGATACGGATCTCTAAGGCTCCTGCAATCTCCAGTTGACCCCATTCAGTTAGGGGTGAGCAACTTCAGCCCTGTTAAGTGGAGCTGCTTCTTCCGACGGAACAGACACCTCCCCCACTACTGAAGGCAGCTCTCACATGGAGAGGAGACTCACAGTAGTTGTCAGGAATTACCAGCCTATGATTGCCTGAATACTTTCTTATTGTGGTGTTTTTTTTTTGTTTTAAATACTTTGCATAATGGTTCTTCATTTTTACAAAAATTAATAACCAGCTTTTAAAAAAGTAAAAGCGGGTTATTCATTTTTGTAAAAATGAAGAAACATTATGCAAAGTATTTAGTCTGAGCAGGGTCTGGTGTGCAGTAAAGCTATCGAGTGATGGGCAATCTTCATAGCATTAAATTACAATCATTGCCTTTATCAATCCTACAAATTCTGAATAAAACATTACCTACCTAATATAGGCTCTGTGAGTCCCCTGCTTTCCCACTGTCCCAGAAACATGAGGTACTGCTCTGCTTCCCTCACTCGCTGCCGCGCGGGAGGAACTTCCTTCAAGATAGCTACACATAGTTCCCAGATAAGCCCGCCCCCTCAGCAGCCAGCTCCACCACCGCACGACTGGAATGGGGTCCGGGATTAGGGCCGGGAAGGAAGGCATGCTGTCAATTGCCAGGAGCAGTTACAGGGGCCCCTTTCGCAATCGGCAATTTGTTAAAGACGGCCTGTTAGTCATGCAGGCAGAAAAGTTTAAAAAAATAAATAAAATAAAAAAATGTCATTTTTTTTTTCTGAAGCAGGCCCCCCTTTCAGGGGGACCTCCGGGGGCCCGGTCGCGACCGCGACTGCTGCACCACCGGTAGTTCCGCCCCTGTGCGGTAGTTACGTTGCATTACGGCCAAAAAAGTGTGCAGTGCAGCTAAACCTGCAAGACTCGCAATACCAGGGGTAGTGAAAAATAGCCTTAATGCTGCTTTTTAACTCATAATGCAAAACTCGTAATCTAGCCGCATGTGCGCTATTCACTTCATGGAGCAATAAATTACCAATGCATTACAAGATATGCTGGACACACTGCTGGTTATAGTTGCCCCGGTGCCATTCTATATAGTCAGTACATGGATTTGTACATTAACTTTTTAATCTTACAGTTGCTAATCTCTGCCAATGATAGGTCTGGGGATATGCTAGTGTGGGCATGCAAGTCAGATTCTGATGAGGGAGCCAGTAAGCTGTTCATATCCACCGACATTTAAAGGGGATGTGCTGCCCGGGCTCACTACTCTTTATCTCAGCAGCAATAATAAAACAGTCTAAAAAACCCTCACTGTTCGCTGAAATACTTTCTGAAATAGTCAATAAGCTGGACATATCTATGGATCTGAGAAATATATTTAATTTAAAGGGACACTAAACCCAAAATCTTTCTTTCATGATTCAGATAGAGAATAGAAATTTAAACAACATTACAATTTACTTCCATTATTTATTTTGCTTCATTTTTTAAATATCCTTATTTGAAGAAAAAGCAATGCACATGGTGAGCCAATCACATGATGCTTCTATGTGCAGCAACCAATCAGCAGCTAGTGAGCATATCTAGATATGCTTTTCATCAAATAATATCAAGAGAATAAAACAAATTAGATAATATAAGTAAATTAGAAAGATGTTTAAAATTGCATTCTCTTTCTAAATCATAAAAGAAAAAATGTGGGTGGCATGTCCCTTTAAGCAGTAAATTAAAAAGAAAAAACGACATCAAACATCTATCTGCATCCGGAGAATAAATTAATTAAAATTAGTAAATAAATTGTCAGTCTTCAAAGTTAATTTAAAAAGTCTGCAGCTGTTTGCTCCAGCAGTGAAGCTGTTAATCAAATCACTTACTAGTAAGATCAGAATCGCACACAACTCTCAGCACATGTACATATCTTCTTATAGAGAGGTACCATGTGACTGTTCCTAAGCTCGTCCTCTACTAATCATTTACCTTGTTGTAATACTGAATATTATATAAGATTTTAGAGTCAAGGAAAAAGTTCACTACCCCCAGGAACTGTAGCAATGGGTGTTGGGCTCAGGGTTATCTTACAAAGGCCTAGATTTGGAGTTCGGCGGTAAAAGGGCTGTTAACGCTCCGCGGGCTTTTTTCTGGCCGCACCATAAATTTAACTCTGGTATCGAGAGTTTAAACAAATGCTGCGTTAGGCTCCAAAAAAGGAGCGTAGAGCATTTTTATCGCAAATGCAACTCTCGATACCAGAGTTGCTTACGGACGCGGCCGGCCTCAAAAACGTGCTCGTGCACGATTCCCCCATAGGAAACAATGGGGCTGTTTGAGCTGAAAAAAAACCTAACACCTGCAAAAAAGCAGCGTTCAGCTCCTAACGCAGCCCCATTGTTTCCTATGGGGAAACACTTCCTACGTCTGCACCTAACACTCTAACATGTACCCCGAGTCTAAACACCCCTAACCTTACACTTATTAACCCCTAATCTGCCGCCCCCGCTATCGCTGACACCTGCATATTTTTTTAACCCCTAATCTGCCGCTCCGTAAACCGCCGCAACCTACGTTATCCCTATGTACCCCTAATCTGCTGCCCTAACATCGCCGACCCCTATATTATATTTATTAACCCCTAATCTGCCCCCCTCAACGTCGCCGACACCTGCCTACACTTATTAACTCCTAATCTGCCGAGCGGACCTGAGCGCTACTATAATAAAGTTATTAACCCCTAATCCGCCTCACTAACCCTATCATAAATAGTATTAACCCCTAATCTGCCCTCCCTAACATCGCCGACACCTACCTTCAATTATTAACCCCTAATCTGCCGAGCGGACCTCACCGCTACTATAATAAATGTATTAACCCCTAAAGCTAAATCTAACCCTAACACTAACACCCCCCTAAATTAAATATAATTTACATCTAACGAAATAAATTAACTCTTATTAAATAACTTATTCCTATTTAAAGCTAAATACTTACCTGTAAAATAAATCCTAATATAGCTACAATATAAATTATATTTATATTGTAGCTATTTTAGGATTAATATTTATTTTACAGGCAACTTTGTTAATATTTTAACCAGGTACAATAGCTATTAAATAGTTAAGAACTATTTAATAGTTACCTAGTTAAAATAATAACAAATTTACCTGTAAAATAAATCCTAACCTAAGATATAATTAAATCTAACACTACCCTATCAATAAATTAATTAAATAAACTACCTACAATTACCTACAATTAACCTAACACTACACTATCAATAAATTAATTAAACACAATTCCTACAAATAAATACAATTAAATAAACTAGCTAAAGTACAAAAAATAAAAAAGAACTAAGTTACAAAAAATAATAAAATATTTACAAACATAAGAAAAATATTACAACAATTTTAAACTAATTACACCTACTCTAAGCCCCCTAATAAAATAACAAAGACCCCCAAAATAAAAAATTCCCTACCCTATTCTAAATTAAAAAAGTTACAAGCTCTTTTACCTTACCAGCCCTGAACAGGGCCCTTTGCGGGGCATGCCCCAAGAATTTCAGCTCTTTTGCCTGTAAAAGAATAAATACAATACCCCCCCCCCAACATTACAACCCACCACCCACATACCCCTAATCTAACCCAAACCCCCCTTAAATAAACCTAACACTAAGCCCCTGAAGATCTTCCTACCTTGTCTTCACCATACCAGGTTCACCGATCCGTCCTGGCTCCAACATCTTCATCCAACCCAAGCGGGGGTTGGCGATCCATCATCCGGTGCTGAAGAGGTCCAGAAGAGGCTCCAAAGTCTTCCTCCTATCCGGCAAGAAGAGGACATCCGGACCGGCAAACATCTTCTCCAAGCGGCATCTTCAATCTTCTTCCATCCGGTGCGGAGCGGGTCCATCTTGAAGCAGGCGACGCGGATCCATCCTCTTCTTCCGTTGTCTCCCGACGAATGACGGTTCCTTTAAGGGACGTCATCCAAGATGGCGTCCCTCGAATTCCGATTGGCTGATAGGATTCTATCAGCCAATCGGAATTAAGGTAGGAATATTCTGATTGGCTGATGGAATCAGCCAATCAGAATCAAGTTCAATCCGATTGGCTGATCCAATCAGCCAATCAGATTGAGCTCGCATTCTATTGGCTGTTCCGATCAGCCAATAGAATGCGAGCTCAATCTGATTGGCTGATTGGATCAGCCAATCGGATTGAACTTGATTCTGATTGGCTGATTCCATCAGCCAATCAGAAAATTCCTACCTTAATTCCGATTGGCTGATAGAATCCTATAAGCCAATCGGAATTCGAGGGACGCCATCTTGGATGACGTCCCTTAAAGGAACCGTCATTCGTCGGGAGACAACGGAAGAAGAGGATGGATCCGCGTCGCCTGCTTCAAGATGGACCCGCTCCGCACCGGATGGAAGAAGATTGAAGATGCCGCTTGGAGAAGATGTTTGCCGGTCCGGATGTGCTCTTCTTGCCGGATAGGAGGAAGACTTTGGAGCCTCTTCTGGACCTCTTCAGCACCGGATGATGGATCGCCAACCCCCGCTTGGGTTGGATGAAGATGTTGGAGCCAGGACGGATCGGTGAACCTGGTATGGTGAAGACAAGGTAGGAAGATCTTCAGGGGCTTAGTGTTAGGTTTATTTAAGGGGGGTTTGGGTTAGATTAGGGGTATGTGGGTGGTGGGTTGTAATGTTGGGGGGGGGGGGATTGTATTTATTCTTTTACAGGCAAAAGAGCTGAAATTCTTGGGGCATGCCCCGCAAAGGGCCCTGTTTAGGGCTGGTAAGGTAAAAGAGCTTGTAACTTTTTTAATTTAGAATAGGGTAGGGAATTTTTTATTTTGGGGGTCTTTGTTATTTTATTAGGGGGCTTAGAGTAGGTGTAATTAGTTTAAAATTGTTGTAATATTTTTCTTATGTTTGTAAATATTTTATTATTTTTTGTAACTTAGTTCTTTTTTATTTTTTGTACTTTAGCTAGTTTATTTAATTGTATTTATTTGTAGGAATTGTGTTTAATTAATTTATTGATAGTGTAGTGTTAGGTTAATTGTAGGTAATTGTAGGTAGTTTATTTAATTAATTTATTGATAGGGTAGTGTTAGATTTAATTATATCTTAGGTTAGGATTTATTTTACAGGTAAATTTGTTATTATTTTAACTAGGTAACTATTAAATAGTTCTTAACTATTTAATAGCTATTGTACCTGGTTAAAATAATTAAAAAGTTGCATGTAAAATAAATATTAATCCTAAAATAGCTATAATATAATTATAATTTATATTGTAGCTATATTAGGATTTATTTTACAGGTAAGTATTTAGCTTTAAATAAGAATCATTTATTTAATAAGAGTTAATTAATTTCGTTAGATGTAAATTATATTTAAGTTAGGGGGGTGTTAGTGTTAGGGTTAGACTTAGCTTTAGGGGTTAATCAATTTATTAGAATAGCGGTGAGCTCCGGTCGTCAGATTAGGGGTTAATAATTGAAGTTAGGTGTCGGCGATGTTAGTGAGGGCAGATTAGGGGGTTAATACTATTTATTATAGGGTTAGTGAGGTGGGTTAGGGGTTAATAACTTTATTATAGTAGCGCTCAGGTCCGCTCGGCAGATTAGGGGTTAATAAGTGTAGGCAGGTGTCGGCGACGTTGAGGGGGGCAGATTAGGGGTTAATAAATATAATATAGGGGTCGGCGGTGTTAGGGGTAGCAGATTAGTGGTACATAGGGATAACGTAGGTGGCGGCGCTTTGCGGTCGGAAGATTAGGGGTTAATTATTTTAAGTAGCTGGCGGCGACGTTGTGGGGGGCTGGTTAGGGGTTAATAAATGTAATACAGGGGTCGGCGGGGTTAGGGGCAGCAGATTAGGGGTACATAAGTATAACGTAGGTGGCGGTCGGCAGATTAGGGGTTAAAAATTTTAATCGAGTGGCGGCGATGTGGGGGGAGCTCGGTTTAGGGGTACATAGGTAGTTTATGGGTGTTAGTGTACTTTAGGGTACAGTAGTTAAGAGCTTTATGAACCGGCGTTAGCCAGGAAGCTCTTAACTCCTGCTATTTTCAGGCGGCTGGAATTTTGTCGTTAGAGCTCTAACGCTCACTTCAGAAACGACTCTAAATACCGGCGTTAGAAAGATCCCATTGAAAAGATAGGATACGCAAATGGCGTAGGGGGATCTGCGGTATTGAAAAGTCGCGGCTGAAAAGTGAGCGTTAGACCCTTTAATCACTGACTCCAAATACCAGCGGGCGGCCAAAACCAGCGTTAGGAGCCTCTAACGCTGGTTTTGACGGCTACCGCCGAACTCCAAATCTAGGCCTGAGTTTGTATAAAGGTATGTTTGGTGTTTTCCAGATTAGAACCTATCCCAAATTGTTCCAAAACCAAGTAATAACCTAACGTTCTAACTCTTTTCAATTGCTTTTGCGTTAGGAACCTCCTGCTATGGCTTATATGGGTACATCTTAACACTGTTATATTACAGCTATTCCGAAAATACATTTCTGGCAGCTTTTCACATTTGTGTCTTTGAGTGACGTTTCTTAGTTGTTTGTGCAAATGCTCAGTTCACAGGTCTATAAATGCCATTGTTTAAATAAAAAATGTTTTAATAATAAAGGTAAAATCATATTTTAAACTACAAAACATGTGCACAAATTAAATCTGTTATCTGAATGTTTATTTATGATTGTAAAGTACAGGGGCAGCTCTAGGTGTGAATCATTATATTTGGTTAAGTGAAAAAGCCTACATCATACTCAATAGATGGTATCATCAATACTGAATAAGAGATTATAATTAATTTTGTGTCTTTTGTGAAAATCCTTGATAGAACCCACTTGTGAAGAAAGAAATTTACAATAATAAATATGAGATGCATAAATAGAAGAGTATAAGTGAGGGGAAAGGAGCAGGAGGGGAAATTAACTGAGGTGGGAGTCAGGTTTGACACAGCAGGGTGAGTAGGATACAGAAGTCCTACGTCCTGTCCATATAGTCTGACTCCTGGGCTGTTCCTGCTCCGGCTGTGATAGGGTTAGCTCTACAGCAATGTGCGCACCTGTTCTGGTGAGTGATAAAGATCCCATTTCACTTGGAGCATTAGGAGCAATTAAATAATCTCTCTAAAGATAAGGGTCCTTCACATCTTATCTGATTTACAAGAAGGTTCAGTCAAGGTGCAAATCACAGATATTAAAGAGCTGCAGCCCAATATGATGCAGTTAACAATTTAATGGAATGCACACACACCTAGCAAATAGATTGCACATGTAGAACAGGTCACCAGTACTTACTGGGGTGCAACATGAGTTGTGTGCCTGCCAGCAAGCTACCATCTCTCTGATGCCCAGTGCATGTGCCAAGACCACTAGATCAGCATGACCTTCACTTCTTTCCTAGAGATGGAGATCACAGATTTCCTAGTGATGTGGATGTTACTTCATTCCTCTTTCTATAGGGGAAAAATAGGGTCAGTGCAGGGGGGTGCTATAGCCTCTCTTCTAAATAAGCTCCTCAATAGCTTATTATTGGAAATTAATAGTGAAAACGTATGATGAAGAGTGTGCTACAAAGCAAACACTTAAAGGTTATAATAAAATAAAAAGGATTATTCCAAAAGACATCTTATTTATTATTACCACATATAGGCCTAGATTTAGAGTTCGGCGGTAGCCGTCAAAACCAGCGTTAGAGGCTCCTAACGCTGGTTTTGGCCGCCCGCTGGTATTTGGAGTCAGTGATTAAAGGGTCTAACGCTCACTTTACAGCCGCGACTTTTCTATACCGCAGATCCCCCTACGCCATTTGCGTAGCCTATCTTTTCAATGGGATCTTTCTAACGCTGGTATTTAGAGTCGTTTCTGCAGTGAACGTTAGAGCTCTAACGACAAAATTCCAGCCGCCTGAAAATAGCAGGAGTTAAGAGCTTTCTGGCTAACGCCGGTTCATAAAGCTCTTAACTACTGTACCCTAAAGTACACTAACACCCATAAACTACCTATGTACCCCTAAACCGAGCTCCCCCCACATCGCAGCAACTCGATTAAAAATTTTAACCCCTAATCTTCCGACCGCCACCTACGTTATACTTATGTACCCCTAATCTGCTGCCCCTAACCCCGCCGACCCCTATATTACATTTATTAACCCCTAATCTGCCCCCCACAACATCGCCGCCAACTACTTAAAATAATTAACCCCTAATCTTCCGACCGCAAAGCGCCGCCACCTACGTTATCCCTATGTACCCCTAATCTGCTACCCCTAACACCGCCGACCCCTATATTATATTTATTATCCCCTAATCTGCCCCCCTCAACGTCGCCGACACCTGCCTACACTTATTATCCCCTAATCTGCCGAGCGGACCGCACCGCTACTATAATAAAGTTATTAACCCCTAACCCTCCTCACTAACCCTATCATAAATAGTATTAACCCCTAATCTGCCCTCCCTAACATCGCCGACACCTAACTTCAATTATTAACCCCTAATCTTCCGATCGGAGCTCACCGCTATTCTAATAAATGTATTAACCCCTAAAGCTAAGTCTAACCCTAACACTAACACCCCCCTAACTTAAATATAATTTTAATCTAACGAAATAAATTAACTCTTATTAAATAAATTAATCCTATTTAAAGCTAAATACTTACCTGTAAAATAAATCCTAATATAGCTACAATATAAATTATAATTATATTATAGCTATTTTAGGATTAATATTTATTTTACAGGCAACTTGGTATTTATTTTAACTAGGTACAATAGCTATTAAATAGTTAAGAACTATTTAATAGTTACCTAGTTAAAATAATAACAAAATTACCTGTAAAATAAATCCTAACCTAAGATATAATTAAACCTAACACTACCCTATCAATAAAATAATTAAATAAACTACCTACAATTACCTACAATTAACCTAACACTACACTATCAATAAATTAATTAAACACAATTGCTACAAATAAATACAATTAAATAAACTAGCTAAAGTACAAAAAATAAAAAAGAACTAAGTTACAGAAAATAAAAAAATATTTACAAACATAAGAAAAATATTACAACAATTTTAAACTAACTACACCTACTCTAAGCCCCCTAATAAAATAACAAAGCCCCCCAAAATAATAAATTCCCTACCCTATTCTAAATTTAAAAAGTTACAAGCTCTTTTACCTTACCAGCCCTGAACAGGGCCCTTTGCGGGGCATGCCCCAAGAAGTTCAGCTCTTTTGCCTGTAAAAGAAAACATACAATACCCCCCCCCCCAACATTACAACCCACCACCCACATACCCCTAATCTAACCCAAACCCCCCTTAAATAAACCTAACACTAAGCCCCTGATGATCTTCCTACCTTGTCTTCACCATGCCAGGTTCACCGATCCGTCCTGGCTCCAAGATCTTCATCCAACCCAAGCGGGGGCTAGACATCCACTGAAGAAGTCCAGAAGAGGGTCCAAAGTCTTCCTCCTATCCGGCAAGAAGAGGACATCCGGACCGGCAAACATCTTCTCCAAGCGGCATCTTCGATCTTCTTCCATCCGGTGCGGAGCGGGTCCATCTTGAAGCAGGCGACGCGGATCCATCCTCTTCTTCCGATGTCTCCCGACGAATGACGGTTCCTTTAAGGGACGTCATCCAAGATGGCGTCCCTCGAATTCCGATTGGCTGATAGGATTCTATCAGCCAATCGGAATTAAGGTAGGAATTTTCTGATTGGCTGATGGAATCAGCCAATCAGAATCTAGTTCAATCCGATTGGCCGATCCAATCAGCCAATCAGATTGAGCTCGCATTCTATTGGATGATCGGAACAGCCAATAGAATGCGAGCTCAATCTGATTGGCTGATTGGATCAGCCAATCGGATTGAACTTGATTCTGATTGGCTGATTCCATCAGCCAATCAGAAAATTCCTACCTTAATTCCGATTGGCTGATAGAATCCTATCAGCCAATCGGAATTCGAGGGACGCCATCTTGGATAACGTCCCTTAAAGGAACCGTCATTCGTCGGGAGACATCGGAAGAAGAGGATGGATCCGCGTCGCCTGCTTCAAGATGGACCCGCTCCGCACCGGATGGAAGAAGATCGAAGATGCCGCTTGGAGAAGATGTTTGCCGGTCCGGATGTCCTCTTCTTGCCGGATAGGAGGAAGACTTTGGACCCTCTTCTGGACTTCTTCAGTGGATGTCTAGCCCCCGCTTGGGTTGGATGAAGATCTTGGAGCCAGGACGGATCGGTGAACCTGGCATGGTGAAGACAAGGTAGGAAGATCATCAGGGGCTTAGTGTTAGGTTTATTTAAGGGGGGTTTGGGTTAGATTAGGGGTATGTGGGTGGTGGGTTGTAATGTTGGGGGGGGGGTATTGTATGTTTTCTTTTACAGGCAAAAGAGCTGAACTTCTTGGGGCATGCCCCGCAAAGGGCCCTGTTCAGGGCTGGTAAGGTAAAAGAGCTTGTAACTTTTTAAATTTAGAATAGGGTAGGGAATTTATTATTTTGGGGGGCTTTGTTATTTTATTAGGGGGCTTAGAGTAGGTGTAATTAGTTTAAAATTGTTGTAATATTTTTCTTATGTTTGTAAATATTTTTTTATTTTCTGTAACTTAGTTCTTTTTTATTTTTTGTACTTTAGCTAGTTTATTTAATTGTATTTATTTGTAGGAATTGTGTTTATTTAATTTATTGATAGTGTAGTGTTAGGTTTTATTGTAGGTAATTGTAGGTAGTTTATTTAATTATTTTATTGATAGGGTAGTGTTAGGTTTAATTATATCTTAGGTTAGGATTTATTTTACAGGTAATTTTGTTATTATTTTAACTAGGTAACTATTAAATAGTTCTTAACTATTTAATAGCTATTGTACCTGGTTAAAATAAATACCAAGTTGCCTGTAAAATAAATATTAATCCTAAAATAGCTATAATATAATTATAATTTATATTGTAGCTATATTAGGATTTATTTTACAGGTAAGTATTTAGCTTTAAATAGGATTAATTTATTTAATAAGAGTTAATTTATTTCGTTAGATTAAAATTATATTTAAGTTAGGGGGGTGTTAGTGTTAGGGTTAGACTTAGCTTTAGTGGTTAATACATTTATTAGAATAGCGGTGAGCTCCGATCGGAAGATTAGGGGTTAATAATTGAAGGTAGGTGTCGGCGATGTTAGGGAGGGCAGATTAGGGGTTAATACTATTTATGATAGGGTTAGTGAGACGGATTAGGGGTTAATAACTTTATTATAGTAGCGCTCAGGTCCGCTCGGCAGATTAGGGGTTAATAAGTGTAGGCAGGTGTCGGCGACGTTGTGGGGGGCAGATTAGGGGTTAATAAATATAACATAGGGGTCGGCGATGTTAGGGCAGCAGATTAGGGGTACATAGGGATAACGTAGGTTGCGGCGGTTTACGGAGCGGAAGATTAGGGGTTAAAACTGTAATGCAGGGGTCAGCGATAGCGGGGGCGGAAGATTAGGGGTTAATAAGTGTAAGGTTAGGGGTGTTTAGACTTGGGGTTCATGTTATGGTGTTAGGTGCAGACGTAGGAAGTGTTTCCCCATAGGAAACAATGGGGCTGCGTTAGGAGCTGAACGCTGCTTTTTTGCAGGTGTTAGGTTTTTTTTCAGCTCAAACAGTCCCATTGTTTCCTATGGGAGAATCGTGCACGAGCACGTTTTTGAGGCTGGCCGCGTCCGTAAGCAACTCTGGTATCGAGAGTTGCATTTGCGGTAAAAATGCCCTACGCTCCTTTTTTGGAGCCTAACGCAGCATTTGTTTTAACTCTCGATACCAGAGTTAAATTTATGGTGCGGCCAGAAAAAAGCCCGCGGAGCGTTAACAGCCCTTTTACCGCCAAACTCTAAATCTAGGCCATATTTTGTATAGAGGTATATATGGATAAAATTCTAAAAAGACACAATACCAGTATCGGAGATCAAGATAAAGCTCTAGTAATCGGACGGAACGCGTCTAAGGACTGTGGGGGCCTATGTGATTACTTTTATCACATCTCTGTCAAGGACAGTATTGCAAAATATCGGATTCCATTGATATTCAAAGAGAACGCTTAAAGGGATATGAAACCTACATTTTTTCTTTTGTGATTTAGAAAGAGCATGCAATTGTAAACAACTTTCCAATTTACTTCTATTATCTAAGTTGCTTAATTTTCTTTGCTGAAAAGCATATCTAGATATGCTCAGTAGCTGCTGATTGGTAGATGCACATAGATGCCTCGTGTGATTGGCTCACCCATGTGCATTGCTATTTCTTCAAAAAAGGATATCTAAAGAATGAAGCAAATTGGATAATAGAGGTAAACTGGAATGCTATTTAAAATTGTATTCTCTTCTTAAATCATGAAAGAAAATGTTTGGGTTTAGTGTCCCTTTAACAACCAATCGAAGGACGACCAGAGGTCACGAGACCGGCTCTGAAACCAACTGCTACGCCAGAGAAACCGCTACACGGAGAAGAAGGATGTTTCATCATGGCTCACATAGTTTGTGTTATACGGCTTGGGAAACTATCCATCTACTTCACGTGAGTGTTAGGCTAATGGCGAGGAATGAAAAGAGCCTGGGTCAGGTAATGTAAACGGTTCTACTCTGTTCTGAATACATTGGAACCTTTTACTATAACAAAGAGCATTGTTACTGAATGCAGTAAGATACTGCAGGATCTGTTACACTAGCAGTCACGTTTGCAGCAGTAGCTGAATCTTAAACAAAATAAGTATCGGACAGCTGGATTAACACTGACTTTAACGTATCGGATATATAGGTTTTTTTTATACTCCTAACGATGCTCTCAGAAAATATCTGAATGAACTTTGATCCAATTTGACTCGGTTAGCTGCTTTTGGACTGCAGGAAGACGTCCCTATTACACTTTAAATCTGTGGTATACCATGTATTAGATATATTAATATTGTCTTGATTTTTAATCCGATACTGGTATTGTGTCTTTTTAGAATTTTATCTTCATATATTCCTCTTTAATAAATATATGTGGTAATAATATATAAGATGTCTTTTAGAATAATCCTTATTATTTTATTATAACCTTTAAGTGTTTGATTTGTAGCGCCCCCTCTTCACCCTACTTTTTCACTATTCATTCCCTTTTCTACCCATTCTCTCCTAGGTACAGAAGTACACATAGCATTCAGTTACTAGCATCTTGCCCAAGTCACAAGGACCCATCAGCATTATATAAGTATCATATAGATGCCACATGAGCTAAACTACCAACCAGCAAAGCATTTTCCCAAAGCACAACAAGTATTGCCACTGCAACACCATTCCTACCCAATGAGCTTGTAATCACCATTCACCAAAGGAGTCATGAAGTTTGGTAAGCTGTGTCAGCAGTTGGAGCCCAACCCACATCCAAACAGCCAAACCTGGCAGATACCATAAAAAAGAAGAGAACTGAGTCCTTGCTTCCAGTATAAACCAATGGTTTATTAGATGTATAACATACAATTGAATGGTAGGCTTTGTAGAATCGGACATGTTTCACGCATGCGCACATATATAGTCATTCTTAGCCCTTTTCCCTTATGCTGGAAGAGAGGAGCAGCCCATGAGATAGAGATAGTCCTCATCTTGACCTCTGCCTGTAGCCTCGTAGACAAACTAAAGAATTGGTGCTGGCATTTGTCCAATTTACCAAAACCTGAGTTCTAGAGTGAACACAATGTGCCTGAGTCAAGACAAAAACACCACAATATTTTGTCTAATTCTAGAATAAGATTAGACAAATTGTACAATCTGCTGTGAATTGAAAGAGAGAAAAGAAAGAAAAAAAAAATGCTTTATGTAAAAACAACATGCAAAAAAAAAAAAATAATCTTTTTGTTCCTTCTCAGATATTAATCTTTATCTGCAGAAGAATAGCGGTTACTACAGCGCATGCGTCCCATCTAACGAGCAGGTGTAACAGTGAGCTCGGTATCATGTTTGCACAGCTAGGGCTCATTCTGGGTTTAAACTAACAATATTAATAGCACAGAAGGCTTCAGACGCAATCCGTGCAAGGAAGGTGCGGTTTTGCCTTGGTTAATATATAGCGCTTGCCTGAAGACATTTCCCTATTTATTTGTGCAATTAGCAGAAAAGTCACGTAGTCACTTGCTTAGAAATTTTGTTAAAAAAAAAAAACCGTGGGTGTTTTTCCTTCACCGTGACTACATCTAACACGTGCATCAATTAATGCAGAAATAAAAAGTATAGCACAATAATAAGTATCTCAGCTGGGAGAGCGCAGGTTAATTGCACGGGTTCTGCATATGCGTCTGATTAGTGTGTCTGTAACAGGCTTTGACAAGTGAACCTTGCCCCTGGAAAACAATGTTAAATGCCTCCAAACCAGCATTTAATTTGCTCACAATATTGAAAGATTTAAGCTGCTCACAAAGGATTGATGCTATATGAAAGAGGACACGGTGCACATTTCAGAAGCTCTCTCAAGCCTTTGAAAATATTCTGTTTTCTTTATATCATTGAATTTGGCTGTTTTTGCAGCTCCAGATAGTTTGAAAGTTCTGTATATGCTATCAAAGCAATATATCAAAGCCGGCTGCTGCTGCACATGAGTGAAAAATCATATATTATTCTATATACGGTTTGACTGTGTAACATAACGTGTTTAAGGTCACTTTAGGAATAGGCACATTAATAACTTATCACTATGCTTTTAAAGGACAGCTTCATTAAACGCTGATTTTATAATTAGCATTAGAGATGTAAAAACCGACTGTGTGAGCTGCCTTTGAAGAATCCTCCAAATTAAAGGGGGAACCAGTTATTTAAATCTCCCATCTGGACTTAGAATATTAATGGAGATAATTGGATTATGAAAATACTAAGCGACAATGAAGAAGGGAGGGATATGATATATTTTGTAACCCCAATGCACACAGAATGGCATTATTATTCTGTGAAATATTCTAGCACATTTTATTTTTCATTTTTAAGAAAATGATAGTAAAAGTGTTATAATTCTGGTATAAAAGTAATGCTAACAATGCACATGATAATTTAATTGGGATTTATCTATCCTTTGTCTTTTGCCGGAGCTGATTAAAAAGGTAAATGTGTTTGCTGTCTATAAATGGAAGACAATTCACCTAAATTCTCCCCTTGATCATTGTGCCTTGTTTCCTTTCTAGAGGTGACTCTAATTACCTGGCACCAAAGATTCAGACTGAAAGGGGTTAAATGTTGCCAAGTCTCGCCAATTATCGTCTCCACACAAATGATGCGCCAGGCAGCACGGCTGCCATATTGCTTGAAGCGAGGAGGAAAGAGAGAGAATATACAACATTGGAATAGACTGACATCTGCTATCAGACACTACAAGCTGTTGCTGTATTATTTCTAAACTGGGGTTTACAGGAGGAAGTCAAAGGCCACAAAGAGCTCACAGGCAGAAATCGGCAAAGAAGAAAGCTTTGCTCGGCACGCCGAGTTGGAGGGATTATTTATTGAAGTCTTCTGACTGCAAATCCCAAAGAGAGAACTGGACTACATTTAACAAAGGGAGCAATTTGTTGTGCCCAATGATAGCTGGTGCAAAACGTGAAACCTCTGGAATTTATTACTGTCAATCCAATTGGCAAAATCTTTCATTATAAAGATGAGGATCATAGGAGTTCAGAGGAGGCTGAGGTCAATGACCTTGAGCCATTTAATTTAATCTATTATTATAAAAATACTCTTCTGTGACTACTACAGCAGTGGGTGTGGAAAAGATTCTATGAATCCATTTGTAAATCACTAAGACAGATTCACTGGGAGCCTTTCTAAACTCACTAATCTAACTTTTCCTAACGTCATTTGTAGAGCCCATAAACTAAAGTAGAGGTCATCAACCTTGGCACTCCAGAGGTTTTAGAACTACATTTCCCAAGATGCTCAACCAGTTTAAAGTGTCTGAGCATCATGGGAAATTTAGTTCCAAAACCTCTGTAGGACCAAGAATGATCACCCCTGAACTAAAGAATGGAATATTGTGTATGTTTAATGAATCTAGCAAAGGAACAAAAGAGAGGAGAGGGTGTTGGGGAATATAGGCAGCGGAATTTCTTTGCCATTACTAACAAAATAGGGATGTCGCTCAACTTACATAGTTTATTGCCTGTGCACATAGGTGGGTGATGACACTGCCATTTTAAATCCATGTCAAATCAGTGGTTACCCCAGGGATGGCCACACACGACCCTCTGCAGTAGCTTTTACAGCCCCCAGGAAAAAGGAAAACTAAAAATGTGTGCCATAGCTTGTGTGGCTCCAGGAAACATATAACATTGAGTACTTTGGAGTGGTAAATCAGGGGATCCCTATGGATGGGAGAACAGCAGACAGAGAACCCTACAACCTTACCCAAATCTAACTCAGTGCCATATTAGAAAATGGGCCCCGAAGGTGGACTCATCAGGTGCGGTCCTGGCACCAGCCCCCATGACAATCATGGCGTTCGTGGGTGTCTGCGGGCAAAAGCTCACACTTTTGACGACTTGTGCATGGATGACAACTCCTGACATGCGGGGGAGTGTCTTGTGACTTCACCTTTGTGTTCTGTGTCTCCCATAGGTACTCAGGTGATTAATGCACCTGTGCTGCCTGAGCAATGGGGATGTTCCTGGCCCTTGCAGGGTTTAAAGCCCGCACAGTCCTCTCACACATTGCTGATCAGTTATTCTGCTGGCTGGTTCACAGACTAAGAGCTTCTTATCCTGTTCCCTGTTCCTGCTTCCTCATCCCTGTTTTTTGATTCCCTGGCTTTTGACCTTTGGTTTGCTCTTTTGACGTTGCTTCTTTGCTGCCTGTCCTGACCACAGATTTTCCTGACTTCGATTTCTGCTGCACCCCTTGTCTGTTGTTGAGCCTTGGAAGCCTATTTATCAAGTCGTCAACCGCAAATACACTGGAATTACGCAGCGTAATTGTGGAGAGCTTGATTCGCCTTATTTATCAAACCCTATAGACCGGCAAAAGTAGAAATCTGTGACATAACATACGATCAGCCGTTCTCAGTCCGACACAGATCGATGCTTACGTCACTACAGATGTTCCGAATGCAAATTTGGAACTGACTACTTTTGCTAGTTAACAAATAACTACCAGGTACGCTCGCCACTATTCCGGCCCAGCGTACCGGGATTTTAATCCGCCGCCCTGGAGGCGGCGGATGCCATAGGAATCAATGGGAGTCTGAAAGCAGCGAAAGCTCATGCTCGCTGCTGCCCGATATCCCATTGATTCCTATGGGAGAATAAAAGTTACGTTTACACCTAACACCCTAACATAACCCCAGAGTCTAAAACACCCCTAATCTGCCGCCACCTACATTATACTTATTAACCCCTAATCTGCCGCACTGCCACAGCCGCCACCTACATTATACTTATTAACCCATAAACCGCAAGCCCCCCACATCGGCATAAACTAAATTAACCTATTAACCCCTAAATCTAACAACCCGCTAACTTTAGATTAAATATTAACTCATCCCTATTTTATAATAAATTTAAACTTACCTTTAGATTTAAATTAAACTATATTAAACTATTAATTAACCTACCCTAAGTATTATAATAAAATTACATTAAACTATATTAAATTAATAATTAACCTACCCTAACTATTATAATAAAAAATTAAACTATATTAAAATAAAAATTAATCTAACCTAACTTTTATACTAAAATTACATTAAACTACAAATTAAATTAACTATGTTATATATTTAAACAACTAACCCTACTCAAAAATTTAAATCTACACTAAAAAATTACTAAGTTACCAAAAACTAACAACTAAGTTACAAAAAAATAACAAACACCAAGTTACACAAAAAAATAAACACTAAGCAACAAAAAATAAAAAATAAATTATCAAAGATTTAAACTAATTACACCTAATCTAAGGGCCCTATGAAAATAAAAAAGCCCCCCAAAATAAAAAAAAAAACCCTAACCTACAATAAACTACAAATAGCCCTTAAAAGGGCCTTTTGCGGGGCATTGCCCCAAAGAAATCAGCTCTTTTACCTGTAAAAATAAATACAAATACCCCCAACAGTAAAGCCCACCACCCACACAACCAACCCCCCAAATAAAAAGCTAACTTAAAAAAACCTAAGCTCCCCATTGCCCTGAAAAGGGCATTTTGATGGGCATTGCCCTTAAAAGGGCATTTAGCTCTTTTGCTGCCCAAACCCTAATCTAAAACTAAAACCCACCCAATAAACCCTTAAACAATCCTAACACTAACCCCAGAAGATTTACTTACAGTTTTGAAGATCCGACATCCATCCTCCAAGAAGCCGGGAGAAGTCCTCAACTAAGCGGCCGAAGTCTTCATCCAAGCCCGCAGAAGTCTTCATCCAGACAGCATCTTCTATCTTCATCCATCCGGTGCGGAGCGGCTCCATCTTCAAGACATCCGACGCGGAGCATCCTCTTCTTTACGATGACTACAGATGAATGAAGGTTCCTTTAAATGACGTCATCCAAGATGGCTTCCCTTAGATTCCGATTGGCTGATAGAATTCTATCAGCCAATTGGAATTAAGGTTGAAAAAATCCTATTGGCTGTTGCAATCAGCCAATAGGATTGAGCTTTCATCCTATTGGCTATTCCAATCAGCCAATAGAATGCTAGCTCAATCCTATTGGTTGATTGGATCAACCAATAGGGTTGCTGATTAGTGGATACATTCATCCACCAATTAAAAAGTGCTGTCCAGAGTCCTGAACTAATAAAAAAAGCTTAGATGCCTTCTTTTTCAAATAAAGATAGCAAGAGAATGAAGAAAAATTGATAATAGGAGTAAATTAGAAAGTTGCTTAAAATTACATGCTCTATCTGAATCACAAAAGAAGAAAATTGGGTTCAGTGTCCCTTTAAATATAAAATATAGTTAATTTAATTTGTAGTTTAATGTAATTTTAGTATAAAAGTTAGGTTAGATTAATTTTTGTTTAATATAGTTTAATGTAATTTTAGTTTAAAAGTTAGGTTAGATTAAATATTAATTTAATATAGTTTAATGTAATTTTATTTTAATAGTTAGAATAGGTTAATTAATAGTTTAATATAGTTTAATTTAAATCTAAAGGTAAGTTTAAATGTATTATAAGATAGGGATGAGTTAATATTTAATATAAAGTTAGCGGGTTGTTAGGTTTAGGGGTTAATAGTTTCATTTAGTTTATGGCGATGTGGGGGGCTGGCGGTTTAGGGGTTAATACATTTATTTAGTTGTGGTGGGCTCTGGGAGTGGCAGGATAAGAGTTAATGACTTTATGTAGGTGGTGGCGGTATAGGGGGTGGCAGATTAGGAGTCAATAAGTATAATGTAGGTGGCGGTGGGCTCCGGAAGCGGAGGAATAGGGTTTAATAACTTTATTTAGTTGCGGCGGGGTCCGGGAGCGGCGGTATAGGGGTTAATCAGTTTAGTATAGTGTGAGTGTTTAGTGACAGTATACAAATAAAGCTGGGAAAAAGCCGAAGAGCAGCGAGATCGATGACTGTTAGTTAACAACAGTCCGCTGCTCATCGCCCAGTACTTGGTGCGCGGCTTTTTGACAGCTTTTTTGGTAACTATGGAGAGCGTATTCAGGTCCGCGGTAGCGATGTTAGGCGATGTCAGGCGAGCGTATTCGTGCCATCGAATGCAAGTAAGTTGACGGCTTGATAAGTAGGCCTCTTGGACTTTGTCTGTTCTATTTGTTCTCTGCCTCTGGGTTCCACTACTGCTATTGGGAAGCTCCTCTTCCACTTGACAATAATTGACCAATGAATTATAGTCAACAAGAAAAAAGATAAGCGCCATGTATTTATGTATATGGTTTAACATCCAAGGTGGCTAAGTAAAAATGTTTGTAACCTTTATCTGGTGAACAAAATAAATTAGTTTTAAAGAGATATGGAAATGTAATTAAATTTTACTAAAAAAAACACATCTCAAATTAGTAATAAATTAATCTAAACATTTGTAATGAGTGTATATATAACCAAAGAGAACTTACTTTAAATGTCAGCAAAGTCTCTGGATAATTAGCAGAGAAAATGATTTTAATGCAGAGCACAATACTTAAAACGCAAGTGTTGTTTAACCCCTGGAATGCCAGACAGAGCTGCAACATATTCTAAGTTAATCATTAGTCTAACAAAGTTATATGCTGACCTACCTATGAAAAAAAAATCTGCATAGTCTCTCCTAATAACCCACACACATGTACTATGATATACATTCATGCTGGATACATACGTGCTGGGAGATACATACATGCTGGATACATACGTGCTGGGAGATACATACATGCTGGAAGAAACATATGTGCAGAGAGATACATACATGCTGGAAGATACATACGTGCTGGGAGATACATATGTACTGAGAGATACATATGTGCTGGGAGATACATATGTGCTAGTAGATTCATACATGTCGGGAGATACATACGTGTTTTGAGATACATATGTGCTGAGAGATACATACGTGCTGGGAGATACATACGTGCTGGGAGATACATACGTGCTGAGAGATACATACATGCTGGCAGATACATACGTGCTGGGAGATACATATGTACTGAGAGATACATACGTGCTGGGAGATACATATGTGCTAGTAGATTCATACATGTCGGGAGATACATACGTGTTTTGAGATACATACGTGCTGAGAGATACATACGTGCTGGGAGATACATACGTGCTGGTAGATACATACGTGCTGGGAGATACATACGTGCTGAGAGATACATACATGCTGGCAGATACATACGTGCTGGGAGATACATACGTGCTGGGAGATACATACATGCTGGGAGATACATAGGTACTGAGAGATACATACGTACTGGGAGATACATATGTGCTGGGAGATACATACATGTTGGGAGATACATACGTGTTGGGAGATACATACGTGTTGGGAGATACATACTTGGGAGATACATACGTGACGGGAGATACATAAATGCTGAGAGATACATACATGCTGAGAGATACATACATGCTGAGAGATACATACGTGCTGAGAGATACGTGCTGGGAGATACATAGACGCTGAGAGATACATACACGATGAGAGATACATATGTGCTGAGAGATACATACTTGCTGGGAGATACATACATGCTGGGAGATACATACGTGCTGGGAGATACATACATGATGGGAGATACATATGTGCTGGGAGATACATAGATGATGGGGGATACATACTATACATGCTGGGAGATACATACATGATGGAAGTTACATACGTGCTGGGAGATACATACGTGCTGGGAGATATATATGTGCTGGGAGATACATAAATGCTGAGAGATACATACATGCTGAGAGATACATATGTGCTGAGAGATAAATACTTGCTGGGAGATACATACATGCTGGGAGATACATACGTGCTGGGAGATACATACATGCTGGGAGATGCATATGTGCTGGGAGATACATATGTGCTGAGAGATACATACATGCTGGCAGATACCTACGTGCTGGGAGATACATATGTACTGAGAGATACATACGTGTTGGGAGATACATATGTGCTAGTAGATTCATACATGTCGGGAGATACATACGTGTTTTGAGATACATATGTGCTGAGAGATACATACGTGCTGGGAGATACATACATGCTGGGAGATACATAGGTACTGAGAGATACATACGTGTTGGGAGATACATAGGTACTGAGAGATACATACGTGCTGGGAGATACATACGTGCTGGGAGATACATACATGTTGGGAGATACATACGTGTTGGGAGATACATACGTGTTGGGAGATACATACGTGCTGAGAGATACATACGAGCTGGGAGATACATACGTGCTGGGAGATACATATGTGCTGAGAGATATATATGTGCTGGGAGATACATGCGTGCTGAGAGATACATATGTGCTGGGAGATACATACGTGCTGGGAGATACATAAATGCTGAGAGATACATACATGCTGAGAGATACATACATGCTGAGAGATACATACGTGCTGAGAGATACATGCTGGGAGATACATACGTGCTGGGAGATACATACATGATGGGAGATACATATGTGCTGGGAGATACATAGATGATGGGGGATACATACTATACATGCTGGGAGATACATACATGATGGGAGTTACATACGTGCTGGGAGATACATACGTGCTGGGAGATATATATGTGCTGGGAGATACATAAATGCTGAGAGATACATACGTGCTAAGAGATACATATGTGCTGAGAGATAAATACTTGCTGGGAGATACATACATGCTGGGAGATACATACGTGCTGGGAGATACATACATGATGGGAGATACATATGTGCTGGGAGATACATAGATGATGGGGAAACATACTATACGTGCTGGGAGATACATATATGATGGGAGTTACATACGTGCTGGGAGATACATACGTGCTGGGAGATACATATACGTGCTGGGAGATACATACGTGCTGGGAGATACATATGTGCTGAGAGATAAATACTTGCTGAGAGATACATACATGATGGGAGGTACATACGTGCTGGGAGATACATACATGATGGGAGGTACATACGTGCTGAGAGATACATACATGATGGGAGGTACATACGTGCTGGGAGATACATACATGATGGGAGTTACATACCTGCTGGGAGATACATATGTGCTGATAGATATATACGTGCTGGGAGTCAGAAACATGTTGGGAGATACATACGTGTTGGGAGATACATACGTGCTGAGAGATACATACGTGCTGAGAGATACATACGTGCTGGGAGATACATACGTGCTGGGAGATACATACGTGCTGGGAGATACATGCGTGATGAGAGATACATATGTGCTGGGAGATACATACGTGCTGGGAGATACATAAATGCTGAGAGATACATACATGCTGAGAGATATATATGTGCTGGGAGATACATGCGTGCTGAGAGATATATATGTGCTGGGAGATATATATGTGCTGGGAGATACATAAATGCTGAGAGATACATACATGCTGAGAGATACATACGTGTTGAGAGATACATAGGTGCTCAGAGATACATACATGCTGGGAGATACATACATGCTGGGAGATACATACATGATGGGAGATACATATGTGCTGGGAGATACATAGATGATGGGGGATACATACTATACATGCTGGGAGATACATACATGATGGGAGTTACATACATGCTGGGAGATACATACGTGCTGGGAGATACATTAATGTTGGGAGATACATACGTGCTGGTAGATACATATGTGCTGGGAGATACATACATTCTGGGAGATACAAACATGCTGGGAGATACAAACATGCTGGGAGATACATACGTGCTGAGAGATACAAACATGCAGGGAAATACATATGTGCTGAGAGATATATACATAATGGGAGATACATGATGGGAGATACATATGTGCTGGGAGATACATACATGTCGGGAGATACATACGTGCTGGGAGATACATATGTGCTGGGAGATACATAAATGCTGGGAGATACATATGTGCTTGGAGATACATATGTGCTTGGAGATACATACATTCTGAGAGATATATACATGCTGAGAGATATATACATGCTGGGAGATACATACATTCTGAGAGATATATACATGCTGAGAGATATATACATGCTGAGAGATACATACGTGCTGAGAGATACATACATTCTGAGAGATATATACGTGCTGGGCGATACATACATTCTGAGAGATATATACATGGTGGGCGATACATACATTCTGAGAGATACATACATGGTGGGAGATACATACATGCTGATAGATACATACGTGCTGGGAGATAGATATGTGCTGGGAGATACATACGTGCTAGGAGATACATACATGTCGGGAGATACATACGTGCTGGGAGATACATATGTGCTGGGAGATACATAAATGCTGGGAGATACATATGTGCTTGGAGATACATATGTGCTTGGAGATACATACATTCTGAGAGATATATACATGCTGAGAGATATATACATGCTGGGAGATACATACATTCTGAGAGATATATACATGCTGAGAGATATATACATGCTGAGAGATACATACGTGCTGAGAGATACATACATTCTGAGAGATATATACGTGCTGGGCGATACATACATTCTGAGAGATATATACGTGCTGGGCGATACATACATTCTGAGAGATACATACATGGTGGGAGATACATACATGCTGATAGATACATACGTGCTGGGAGATAGATATGTGCTGGGAGATACATACGTGCTAGGAGATACATACATGCTGAGAGATATATACATGCTGGGAGAAACATACGTGCTGGGAGATACATACATTCTGAGAGATACATACGTGGTGGGAGATACATACATACTGATAGATACATACGTGCTGGGAGATACATACGTTCTAGGAGATACATACATACTTGGAGATATATACGTGCTGGGAGATACATACATGCTGAGAGATACATACGTGGTGGGAGATACATACATACTGATAGATACATACGTGCTGGGAGATAGATATGTGCTGGGAGATACATACGTGCTGGGAGATACATACATGCTGATAGATACATACGTGCTGGGAGATACATACATGCTGGGAGATATATACATGCTGGGAGATACATACGTGCTGGGAGATACATACATGCTGGGAGATACATACATGCTGGGAGATACATACGTGGTGGGAGATACATACGTGTTTTGAGATACATACGTGCTGAGAGATACATACGTGCTGAGAGATACATACGTGTTGGGAGATACATACATGCTGATAGATACATACGTGCTGGGAGATACATACATGCTGATAGATACATACGTGCTGGGAGATACATACGTGCTGGGAGATACATAGATGCTGATAGATACATACGTGCTGGGAGATACATACATGCTGAGAGATACATACGTGCTGGGAGATACATACATGCTGATAGATACATACGTGCTGGGAGATACATACATGCTGATAGATACATACGTGCTGGGAGATACATACATGCTGATAGATACATACGTGCTGGGAGATACATACGTGCTGGGAGATACATACGTGCTGGGAGATACATACATGCTGAGAGATATATACATGCTGGGAGATATATATGTGCTGGGAGATACATACATGCTGATAGATACATACGTGCTGGGAGATACATACATGCTGAGAGATATATACATGCTGGGAGATATATATGTGCTGGGAGATACATATATGCTGAGAGATACATACGTGCTGGGAGATACATACATGCTGAGAGATACATACGTGCTGGCAGATACATACGTGCTGGGAGATACATACATGCTGGGAGATACATACGTGGTGGGAGATACATACATGCTGATAGATACATACGTGCTGGGAGATAGATATGTGCTGGGAGATACATACGTGCTAGGAGATACATACATGCTGAGAGATATATACATGCTGGGAGATACATACATACTTGGAGATATATACGTGGTGGGAGATACATACATACTGGGAGATATATACGTGGTGGGAGATACATACATGCTGGGAGATATATACGTGGTGGGAGATACATACATACTTGGAGATATATACGTGGTGGGAGATACATACATGCTGGGAGATATATACGTGGTGGGAGATACATACATGCTAGGAGATACATACATACTGGGAGATATATACGTGGTGGGAGATACATACATGCTGGGAGATATATACGTGGTGGGAGATATATACGTGGTGGGAGATACATACATGCTGGGAGATATATACGTGGTGGGAGATACATACATGCTGGGAGATATATACGTGGTGGGAGATACATACATGCTGGGAGATATATACGTGGTGGGAGATACATACATACTTGGAGATATATACGTGGTGGGAGATACATACATACTGGGAGATATATACGTGGTGGGAGATACATACATGCTGGGAGATATATACGTGGTGGGAGATACATACATGCTAGGAGATACATACATACTGGGAGATATATACGTGGTGGGAGATACATACATGCTGGGAGATATATACGTGGTGGGAGATATATACGTGGTGGGAGATACATACGTGGGGGGAGATACATACATGCTGGGCCTGGGAGATACATACATACTGGGAGATATATACGTGGTGGGAGAAACATACGTGGTGGGAGATACATACATGCTGGGAGATACATACGTGCTGGGAGATACATACATGCTGGGAGATACAAACATGCTGGCAGATATATACGTGGTGGGAGATACATACGTGGTGGGAGATACATACATGCTGGGAGATACATACATGTTGGAAGATATATATGTTCAGCGAGCTACATACAGCCCCCTTACCCCAGAGAGAACAATATACCGTCATAAACTTATTTGCTAAGCAACTCCTGTCAGAGACTAAAGCCTTTTTCTTTTAATACACCAAATGTTGAAATTTCAGTAAATCTCTCTTGCTGAATAAGGAACCATAATTTATCATTGCACAATTCAGTTCTGTCACAACAACCAGTTTTTTTTTCGAGCTAATGAGTGTCTGCTAAAGAGCTGAGAATTCTGAAATGTTCAAAGAACTGTCATTTCCATTGTTTGATCTCTGAAAAAAACTGTTCTTGAAATCTCCTCAGGCCTCAACCACACTGGTTAACGTAGTAAGGAGATTACAGGCCTACGGATTCACAGAATCGGACCAGGCCTCTGGGCCTACAGAACTAATCCACACAAAGGATAGCACAGGCCCTAATTAATTCTCATGTCTTGGAATCTGATAAGTGTGGTACACAGGCCGTCCTTCAGAGCTTAATGAGTTTAATCGACTGCACTTGATGATTTTATTTGAAACCCTCCGCCACAAATTAAACTATTAAAAATGCAGTTGAACTTGATTGGCATCTGTAATCCGAACAAAAGCAAGTTAAATCCCCTGCCAGTGTGAGAGATCAGGCTATGTAAAACTATATTAAACACAAAAAAAAGTAAACTCAACAAGATAAGTGTGTTTGCATACTGCGCTAGACTTGTAAAGAACATGGGTATCTAGTGACCTTACTATTTAGCCAAAGTGCCAGTGCAATAGCTAGTATAGAACCTGTGCGGTATGGTACTAAACTGACGTATATTCACTCTGCACGTCACATGCTGGAAGAAACTGTTTAACCCAAAAGTCTTTAACCCCATGGCTGCCAGATAGCGCTATGATGCTTTACTGAGCAATACTCTATTTTGCTAAAAGTTAGACTAAATGACAAAAGATAAAATATAACTTTGGCAAATGGTATCGACAAGTTCACCATTCTCTCTGCATTCCCTGTCCCCATTATTATTTAAATCTCACCCATTTCTTATTTCAGTCCTTCTTACGTCCTTTCTATATTTCCAGTTGTTCATTCCATTTTTAACCCCATTCCTCAGTACAGCTGTAGGTAAAACATAACAGCTCTAAATACACAGAGGGCAGTTAAACAGCCAGTGATCACTTATACACTGTGTATAGGCTGCATTACCTCATTAAGGGAGGATCACTAATATGCTTTACACGTTATAAAGCAATGATCAGTAAAATAAGATCATAATTTCTCTCTGTGCCGGCGAGTGATTGAGAATCAGGAAAAAATAAAAATTTACATTTTAGTTCCCACTGGGAGCATGATTACATCTAAATGTGCTTGTTTGCATACCTTTTCTATGACCAGTACTTAAGTACTGAAATGTTCAGTATAGCTGGGGATACAACAGGAAAAATCAGCTATTTCAAATGGCAACATAAATGTAAAAGAGCTTTTTGTAAATAATTTAATACACTTCAGCAGGTAAATAGATAATTGGTTGTTTTTTTTTCTTTACAGTGCATTGTCCCTTTAACCTGTAATACTCCTGTACACTCTCACTCAGCTCCTCTGTCATTCACTGCCCATGTGCACCTCTCGTTCCCGCTCCCCTTACTGCTTGTTTTTCATCTCACTCATGTTTTATGTTCTTATACTCTGATCTCACCTTACTCACTCACTGCCCCATATGCCCTTACTCACTGCCCCATACCCCCTTACACAATGCCCCATACTGCTTTATTCACTGCCCCATATCCCCTTACTCATTGCCATACCCCTTACTCACTGCCCCATATCCGCTTACTCACTGCCCCATACCCCCTTACTCACTGCCCCATACCCTTCACTCCCTTACCGCCCCATACCTTTCACTCACTGCCCCATACCCCTTACTCACTGCCCCATACCCCCTTACTCACTGCCCCATACCCTTCACTCAATCACTGCCCCATACATTTCACTCACTGCCCCATACCCCTTACTCACTGCCCCATACCCCCTTACTCACTTCCCTGTACTGCCTTACTCACTGCACCATACTGCCTTATTTACTGCCCCATGTCCCCTTACACACTGCCCCATATTGCCTTACTGACTGCCCCATATCCCCTTACACACTGCCCCATACTACCTTACTCACTGCCCCATATCCCCTTACTCACTCACTGCTTCATACCGCCTTACTCACTCACTGCCCCATATCCCCTTACTCACTAACTGCTCCAAACTGCCTTACTCACTCACTGCGCTATACTCCCTTACTCACTCACTGCTCCATACCCCCTTACTCCCTCACTGCTCCATACCTCCTTACTCACTCACTGCCCCATACCTCCTTACTCACTCACTGCCCCATACCCCTTACTCACTCAATGCCCCAAACCCCTTACTCACTTACTGTCCCAAATCCTTTACACACTCCTCCATACCCCTTACTCACTCATTGCCCCATATACCCCCTGCTCACTCACTGCCCAATACCCCCTTACTCACTCACTACCCCATAACCCTTACTCACTCACTGCCCCATACCCCCTTAGCCACTACACCATACCCCCTTACAGACAAATCATGCAGCGTTGGGCAGCAATAAATAAATATATATGTATATAAGCATATTCATATATATTTATAGTGAAAACACAATCCTCCATTCATCTCCATGTAAAGGCACTTATCTATTTTATCAAACACCCCACATCCCCTCATTTTAACCCCTCATAACTGCTTTGTGCAGATTTAAAAAAAAGAAAAAAAAGCTCATCTTTATATATTATTAGGAACTACTGTCCGCTTCATTTGGAGCAATTTTGGGTACATTTTTGGGCTAGATTACAAGTGGAACGCTAAATTATCACACACCCGCTGATGTGCAAATTTGCCTGTTTGCGGGCACGCGATAATTAACCAGCCATTACAACTGGCTATTGCCACTGTGAGCTGGGGGTAGCAATTACCCCTTCCGAAAATGAACCAGAGATTAGCTCTCTGGTTATTTTTCGAAAACTGCCCAAATGCACACAAATTTGAGGGCATTATAGTAATCTAATATTTTATTTAAAAACAAATAAACAAACAAATAAAAATAAAATAAAAAATATCAAACAAATAAAAATAAAACCCTAGGCAGTTTTGGGGCTCTAAAGTTGGTGGGAGTGGGGTGCTAGAAACAAAAGTCACTGATTGGAACAGCCAATAGGATGAGAGCAGCTCTAATTTTATTAGCTGATTGGAACCTTTCAGCCAATAGGAATGCAAGGGACGCCATCTTGGATGACGTCACTTACATTCAAGTTCCAGTTTACGGCGGCGACCGTATTGAAGAGGAGCTCCACGCCGGATGTCTTCAGGATGGACCCGCTCCGCGCCGGATGGATGAAGATAGAAGATGCCGTCTGGATGAAGACTTCAATGGCTGGATGAAGATGGAAGAGGCCGCATGGAAGACTTCTTGTCGGCTGGATGGATCCCTCAAACAGGACTTCAATAACTGTAAGTGGATCGTTGGGGGTTAGTGTTAGGTTTATTTAAGGTTTTTTGGGTGGGTTTTATTTTTAGAGTAGGGTCTGGGCAGGTAAAAGAGCTAAATGCCCATACAAATGACCTTTTCAGGGCAATGGGGAGCTTAGGTTATTTTAGATAGGGTTTTTATTTGGGGGGTTGGTTGTGGGGGTGATGGGGTTTTCTGTTGGGGGTGTTTTTTTTTTTTTTACAGGTAAAAGAGCTGATTTCTTTGGGGCAATGCCCACAAAAGGCCCTTTTAAGGGGCACTGGTAGTTTATTGTAGGCTAGGGTTTTTTTTATTTTGGAGGGGCTTTTTTATTTTGATAGGGCTATTACATTAGGTGTAATTATTTTTTATTTTTGATAATGTGTTTTTTTCCCCAGTAATTTAGTGTTTTTTTATTTTTTGTAACAGTGTTTTTTTGTGTGTGGTAATTTAGTAATGTTTAATGAGGTTAAATAGTATATTTAAATAATTTTAGTAGGGTTAGGGATTTTTAATATGTAATTTAGTTAATTTAATTGCTAGTTTAATTTAATTGTAGGATAATAGTTAGGGTAGGTGAATTAATAGTTTAAAAATAGTTTATTTTAATTCTACAGGTAAGTTTAAATTTATTATAAGATAGGGATGTTGTAATTTTAATTTAAAGTTAGCGGCTTGTTAGGTTTAGGGGTTAATAGCTTAATTTAGTTTATGGCAATGTGGGGGGCTGGCAGTTTAGGGGTTAATAGGTTTAGTTAGTGATAGTGATGTCGGAGGCCAAAGGTTTAGGGGTTAATACATTTATTTAGTGGCAGCGGGGAACCAGGAGCGGCGGAATAGGGGTTAATAACTTTATTTAGGTTGCGGCGGGGTCCGGGAGCAGCGGAATAGGGGTTAATAACTTTATTTAGTGGCGGTGATGTTGGGGGCGGCAGATTAGGGGTGTTTAGACTTGGGGCTTATGTTAGGGTGTTAGGTATAAACGTTACTTGTTTTCTACCATAGAAATCAATGGGATATCTGGCAGCATCGAACATAAGCTTTCAGTGCTTTCAGACTCCCATTGATTCCTATGGCATCTGCGGCCTCCAGGGTGGCGGATTGAAAACCAGGTACGCTGGGCCGGAATAGCCGTGAGCGTATCTGTTAGAAATTTGATAACTGGCAAAAAGTGTCAGATAGCGCCGAATGTGTATTTGGAACATCTGTAATGACATAAGCATGGATCTGCGTCCTATTGAGACCGACCACTGTTCTTAACTTCCGTTTCTGGGAGACCAGAAACGATGGGGCATCAATGCAGCATCGGCTGCTTAATAAATCTACCCCTAAAGGTGAGCTTACATTCTAAGGGTGAGCTTACATTCTAAAGGTGAGCTTACATTCTAAGGGTGAGCTTACATTCTAAGGGTGAGTTTACATTCTAAGGGTGAGCTTACATTCTAAGGGTGAGTTTACATTCTAAGGGTGAGCTTACATTCTAAGGGTGAGCTTACATTCTAAAAGTGAGCTTACATTCTAAGGGTGAGCTTACATTCTAAGGGTGAGCTTACATTCTAAGGGTGAGTTTACATTCTAAGGGTGAGCTTACATTCTAAGGGTGAGCTTACATTCTAAAAGTGAGCTTACATTCTAAGGGTGAGCTTACATTCTAAGGGTGAGTTTACATTCTAAGGGTGAGCTTACATTCTAAGGGTGAGCTTACATTCTAAAGGTGAGCTTACATTCTAAAGGTGAGCTTACATTCTAAGGGTGAGCTTACATTCCAAAGGGGATCTTACATTCTAAGGGTGAGCTTACATTCTAAAAGTGAGCTTACATTCTAAAAGTGAGTTTACATTCTAAGGGTGAGCTTACATTCTAAGGTTAGCTTACATTCTAAGGCTGAGCTTACATTCTAAAGTGAGTTTACATTCTAAGGGTGAGCTTACATTCTAAAAGTAAGCTTACATTCTAAGGGTGAGCTTACATTCTAAGGGTGAGCTTACATTCTAAGGTTAGCTTACATTCTAAAGGTGAGCTTACATTCTAAGGGTGAGCTTACATTCTAAAGGTGAGCTTACATTCTAAGGGTGAGCTTAAATTCTAAAGTGAGTTTACATTCTAAAGTGAGTTTACATTCTAGCAAAATGCTTGTGCAATGCTGCCCCATGCACATTCGCGGCCAATTGGCCGCCAGCAAGGGGTGGCGGACGAGTTAAGGAGCAGCGTTCTTAACACCGCTGCTTCTTAACTCCTGTATCGGGCGAGCCTGAAGGCTCACACGGAAACAGGTGCATTCGGGCCTTAATAAATCGGCCCCTAAAGGTGATAAGGCTGTATAACTGTGTATAAGGCTGTATAACTGTGTAGAATGCTGTATAACTGTGTAGAATGCTGTATAACTGTATAGAATCTTACAGAGTGAGCTAAAGGTAAATATGGAATAATTGACACAATCAATACTTGCAAAATTCAACGTATACAACAGTATTTAATTGGTTCTTTTAAAACCTGTTTAAAACCTATTTGCTAAAAATTGCAGTATTTAAAACACAAGCGCCAAGAT